>NW_023995809.1:0-81997 GCF_015586225.1 Lucilia sericata
CAAATTATTGTTCTCGTGAGATTTTTTGGGGTTATTACGTTCATTTTTTGCCTTTTATGTACATAGGTAAAAGTTGGAAGAATTGTTTTTATTTATATTGGAAATTTTACATTATTTTAAATTGAAATTTACTTTTAGAGAATTCATAAATTTTTTGTTTTTATATGTTACGCATATTGGGAATATAACGATGTACTTATTAAAAGTTATGGACCCATTTTGGTAAACGAGTAATTGCTAATGTTTACCTAAGGATTGGAAAATTTTGGAAAAAATAAAGTATAAAATATTTTTCTTTCACAAATTTCTAACACATTTTTCTTGTTAAACTTAATAACTTCTTAACTTTATCCTTATCTTATATAATTTCATCAGTGAAATTTTAGAAAAATAACAATTTGAGTTTTCAGCTTTCAACTATAAAATTGTTTAATATTGTTTTAGTTTATGCTGCAGTTGTTAATAATTGACCACAAAAATTCTACCCAAGAAAAGACAATCTTAAGTTTAAATTAAATTTGGTTGTTAAAGTGACTATTTTTCTTCAGTAAGACAAGAAAAGAGAGAAACTAAAAAAATTAAAAACAACAAAAACTTTCTTCTTTAACCCAAAACACCAAAACCACTTACACACACGCATAAAACTCAATTGAACTTTATAACAAACATAAACTATTTCCAAAACAAAAAAAAAAAACTTAAGTACAAATAAGTGTCCGTTAAGGGTCATATAGGGATATACTAGAGCAAATTATTTAGTACCCTAATAAAAGATATCAACGAATTTGTGCTACCCCAATAAACATCGATTCAAACCTGTGAATATTTTTGAAAATTTTCTTAACTAAATAATGTATTTTCCAAATTGTTTTCAAATTTTAAAGTTTAGCCTTTGAAATAAACATGATAATTTCAAAAAACGTTTAAAAAAATATAATGTGTGATATTTATAAAAATTTCAAAGTTTTGATTTAATTGAACTTAGAAAAGTTTCTTTCAAAAAATAAATTATTTTAGAAAAATAAAAACAGAACATTTTTTCTACAGCAAGGGAGCGAAAAAACGTTAAATATAGGAGAAATAATCGGAGATATAAAAGAAAAATATGCTAAAATAAATATATGAATGTTTTATTTTCAGGTGATGTAAAAAAATATATGAATTTTGCAATAGTTAGCATTATAATTAGGGTTTGAAATATGTATGAAAATAATAATAATAAAGAATACTTGAAATACGTTTGAAAATTTTTTTAGTTTCAAGCTTACCTCTAGCATTTTTTTAAATTTGAAATACATTTGAAAAATACGTTTGATTTCTAACTGCCTTTTTGTTTGAGAAGGCCATAATTTTCCATTTGAAAACAAAAATTTTCAAATTTGTTCTCAAAGGCTATGTATGAAATTTGAATAGGTTTTCAAATACATATTTACATCATTTCAAAGGTTTTTGCTTATTGGGACATATTATTAATAAATATTATTTTCTTTTAAGGATTATTTAGGTAAATTCATATACATATTTGTATGTATGAGAAACAAAGGCAGCTTTCTCCCTTTTTATCATGAATCAAGACAATTGCCAGCAAACTTTTGCTTTACAACTTTTCTGATTTCATTTTACTAACTAAATGCGAAAACTATTATAATATATTTCTTTGATCGGAATATAATTCTGTGACAGATAAATATGTAAATAGAAACTTTCCATTGTGGAATATTTCTTTCTGTTGGTCTAACATTTAGATTGCCTAATGACGGTACCGTTTTTCAGACGGATATTTTAGCTTTTAGGTATTAAACTGTTAAAACCTATATTTTGGTACTTTTTTTCACCTAATGTATCTTTTTAAGGGGTGATAATTGTACCTATTTTTGGTACTTTATTCATAAAACATAGTTTTGTTTTATTAACTTATACATATGAATATGAAAGGGCTCCCACAACGATGTTGCAACTTTTTGGAATTGAATTTTTATTTCGTTAATGGGGAGGCAAAAAGTACCAAAAGGGGTGAAAACGGGAAATTTGATTTTATTCAAACACCATAATCCAATTTAGATAAAATTTTTAGATTTAAAAAAAAAACTAAATATGGTAATGGGGTGTTATTTGGAACCCTGGTACCAAGTGATATTTCTTGGTACTTTTTAATTCTCCAACTGGTATTTTTTGAAATCGAAACATGATATTAATAAAGGGACATTTCAGTACTTTTTCATTCTACACAAGTAATTTTTTAAGTTTCCCTTCAAATTAAACCTATAAACTTGAACTTAACCATTTAGAGCCTGGGGAAAATGAGAATCTATAAAAAGAAACTTTTTGGTACTTTTTCGTAATTCACTGGTACTTTTTTGAGTTTTATATTCAATTGAACCTAGAAACATGAAATTAATCATATAGAGCCCGGAGTAAATGAAAATTTATAAATGGGGACTTTTTGGTACTTTTTCGTTTTTCAAAAGGCACTTTTTAATTTCTTATAATATTGAACCTAGCAACATGAAATTAATCATGTAGAGCCCGGATTGAATGAGAAACTTTTTAGTACATTTTCGTCCTTCGCCTGGTATTTTTTGAGTTTTCTATAAAATTTAACCTATAAAGAGGACTTTCTGGTACTTTTTAGTTCTTCAAAAGTATTCTTTTTTTTTTTAATTGACAGTACAACAGTAATAATATTTAGTTTATTCCATTACGATGAGTGTAGCGAAGCATACTAGTATGTATATAAGAAAGTGTCGTTACTGATTGTCTGATTCATCATCGCACAGCCCAAATAACAAGACCCAGCAAAAACATTACATAGAAGGAGTCTAGTAATGACTTACTAGACTATTATTTACTGTTTAAAAAAATATTAGCATTTTAACCCCTTAGTTTTCAATGTAAGTTTTTGCTGGGAGATGTCTTTTTGGAAATTTGTTTGTATATTTAGGGATAAGCGATAGAAGAAATATTTTAAAAACATCTGTGTCTACTTCCAAAAAGAGTAGACTGGTGTCTGGTACTTTTTCCAAATGCATACTTTTATGAGGTGAAAATGTGTAACAAAGGTGATTTTGGTACCTTTTTGGCCTTTTTTAACTAATAAATATATTACAATTTTTGTAAATATATGTATATGAAATATCTCTTAAAACAATCAGACATCAGTTATTTGCTTTTTTAAAATTAAGTCCATTTTGGGACTATCGTTTACTCCCTAACTGTATTGTTGGTACTTTTCATTTAGTATTATGTACTAAAAAAATTATTTCTATTTATTGACGTATACAAATTCTGTTATAAACTAAAACTGCAATTTTTTGTAAAACAAAATGTTTGCTATTTCACTGGGGGAGAATAAAGTACCAAAAAGGGGCAAAACGGGAAATTTAGTTTTATTTTAACTTATTAAGTCAATTTTTATAAAATTTAAAAAATTATTAATTTACTCATACAAAATAAGCTATTAGTGGTTATTTTGGAATTCGGGTCCTATAAAGGACCAAATTCGGGTTAATATGTATGTAGAGTTTGGTACTTTTTCATTCTTCAAATGGTACTTTTTGCATGTTCTATAATATGACGCTAAAGCACATGATTATTAAGCATGTTGAATGAGATTCTGTAAGAGGTAACTTTTTGGTACTTTTTCGTGCCTTATGTGGTACTTTTTGAATTTTTATAATATTGAACATAGAAACATATGTTTTAAAATGCAGAGACCAGACTGAATAAGAACCTGTAAATGGGAACTCTTTGGTAAATTTAACTTTTCAAATGTTAATTTTTAAGTACTTTTTGAATTTTCTATAGTAATAAAAAAAATTTAACATTGAACGAGAGAATTTTATTTTAATTAGGGTAGCGAAGCACCTAGGGTACTCTAGTAAACCATTAATTCTTCAGCAACTGCTGGAAGTAGGGTATTCCTAACAATAAAAAAATTAAATGCATAAGACCATGGGGTTACAATAAACTGTTAGTGGTTTTGAAAAACAAAAACCAAACTTTCGTCACCGCATATACACCCACATATCGATGAATATAAACTTAAACTCAAAGAGCAGTTTCATTTTTCAAAAAAAAAAAAAAATTTTTTTTTCGTTCAAGCATGAAGAAGGAAATTCAATATAAACGGACATTGGTTACAAAGATGAACTTCAATATACAAAGCATGTTAAAACTTGCTGTGGTTTCTTAACGATAAAAACAAAGTTTAGTTTTTTTTTATTACACTTTTCTTACACTTTATTTATTTGCACTCACTCATTCGAAGATTTCCTTTTTGAAATCTTTGGAGGAAAAAGTTTAAGAAGATGAGCAAAAACGGAATCGAAAAACTTTTTTGTTGTATACTTCAAATAGATATAAACCATTTCCACTAGCATCATCAGCAGGCGAGTAATAGTAAAAGCATGACTAGGCGGTTAAGTTAAAACAAAAGGTATCGTCGTATTTGTTTAATGAGTAGCAGCAGTTGTACAAGGACGACCAAATATCTAAGTACTTAAATCGCTGGGGAAAACTTAAACATGCATTTAACTTGAATTTCTCTAGAGGCCGAAACAACAACAGCAACTCCTCCACTACAATAGTGTTTAAAGGCAGAGTTAAAAGCAAAAAAACAACAATGAACGGAAATAACTTCCATTTCTTTAACTTTTACTTACACAGCAGTGGCAGCAGCAGCAATAATGGAAGTTGTAGCGGTAGACAGTAGCATTATCTAAGGAATTTTATTTTCATTTCAGTTGATTTCTTTGTTTTTTTTACATTGTCAATTTATTACCCGATGAAGGGGTGTTGTTGTACAAATATCTGAAATGCGTTAAAATTCAAACGCACTTTCAATGTTGTGTGGCATGTAGTGGGGGAAGGAATAAAAATGAGGAAAATTATGTGAAATTAATTCTGAAGAGTTGTCAGTTTTACTAATTAATTGCAATGTATATTATTAAAAGCATACAATATTGGTACAGTGGGAAATGTTGTTCTATGAAGTGGAAATTTTTCTAAACATTTTTCAAAATTTTCTACAATTTTAGGGAACATTTCCTATTAACAGAAAACTTTTTATTTATGTATGAAAATCGTCAAACAAAGCTGCGTTGTGTCAATTTTTGTAGAGATACTAATTGGGGGATAGAGTTATATGGGGTCTAGGTGTAAAAATGAACCGATTTTAAACATTCTCAATAGGCTTCGTTCTTGGGCCAAGAGAAAAATATGTGCCTAGTGCCTGATTTCATCAAAGTATCTTGAAAATTGCGACCTGTAGACATGGACACACCGACAAACAAACAGACAGGCAGACAGACGTACAGACAGACAGACAGACAAACATACAGACAGACAAACATACAGACAGACAGACCGACGGACGGACGGACAGACAGACAGACAGACAGACAGACAGACAGACAGACAGACAGACAGACAGACAGACAGACGGACAGACAGACAGACAGACAGACAGACAGACAGACAGACAGACAGACAAACATACAGACAGACCGACGGGCGGACGGACGGACATAGCTTAATCGACTCTAAAAGTGATTCTGAGCTGATTGTTATACTTTAAGGTGGGTGTAGGACCAATATTCTTTTGTGTAAATTTTAACAAAAATACTTTATAAATACAAAATTAAAAGAAAATTTAATTAAATTTTCTTGATAAATAAAAATATTTAATATGTATTAGTTTTAGATCTCAAACCCACCGTACCCATAAATCTTATTCCTTCTACTACAAAAATATTTCCTTAGCATTCCTTCCGTCATTCATTCTCACTTACTGGTAACTAAAATTAATTGATTAAACTTTTTTACATGTTTTATTTTAAGATGGATGTGAGGTGAATGTATGAAAAGACCACATTTCAATCATTGTATTTATATTGTATTTCCACAAAGAATTGATTGTTGATTTTTCCTTTTATTTTCCTATTTTTCTGCCATATACTAAGTATATTTATTCTTTATCATGCATTTGATTCTTTCAATTTCAATAGATGATATTTCTGTCCTGTACGTTTCCTTTTTTTTTACTTGATTTACCATTTTACTTTGTAGATATACTGCATACAAACATATATTTCTTTGTATGTATGTGGTTTAACTTAATAGATGTTGAAATTTTCTTGACACATAATAAGTGGAAGCAATCGATTCGGCGTGTGTACAAATTTATTTAAGAGGGAGGAAGAAAAAAGAAGTGTCTTTCTTGCCTATATTAGCAATTATGTTGAAATAGTTGTAGTTATTACAGAGATGCCAAGCATTTAAAATATATTGAAATGGGTTGGATTAAAGGCATTTTTTTCTAATAGAAGTTTTAAGCTTAAAATTTAAAAAGATTCCTTTTAAAAGCAAGCTTAAAAGCTTAAAACAAGTAAATCCTCAACTTGATCTCTATTATCAATTATAACCTGTACTTCACAATTTCTATGTAGTGTGAACATAAATTTCCTAAATATAACTTTTAGTTTAATAACAAAATATTTAAAATTATTTTGTGTTTAATTTTCCAAAAATCTTGTTGAAAGTTGGAGAAAATTGTAATAAATGCTATAAATGCAATAAATACAATAAATGCTATCAATATTTGTTAGTAACAAACATTTTGTTGCAGAATTCTCAATACAAGTAATAACATTTTGTTGGCAATCATGTTTAATGTACACATTTTTGCCACCTCTTTTTGTGGTTAAATAATGAGTTTTGAAAATAGCTTATATTGCTGCGGTCTTTAACATACTTCTTATGGAGTTATGGATGATTCCATAGGCAACTAGTTAGTGACGTTTCAAGAAAAGAAAACCACAAATTTTTCAGTTTTTCTTGAAAATTCATTGTAAACTTTTATGTTATCGGCCTTTTTTTAAGATACCAGTATGTAGTTTGTAGACCTGTAAGAGTATATGTATATGTACATTAGAGTCCGCTGAAAACACGATAAGAACCGAATGGAATGAGAAAGAGGGCTCAAATTTTTCACAAATACTTTTTATCAGGCATTGGGGGTAATGACTACGTTTTCAATTACAGTTACTTGTAATTGGAATTGAAGTTTATCCAATTACAATTATTTGTAATTGTTCCATCAAAATTTGTCCAAAGGAATTCAGATAGCTATTTTTTCATTGTTTCATTTTTTTTTAAATAGTTTTTTTTTTTTTCAAAAACTCCTTTGTTTTTGCTCAGTGAAAGCTTACACAATTCCCTTTAAGGGCTTTATAGTCTCATAATTGCAAATGATTTTTAAACTAATCATAGTGGAAAGCACTATACTTTCGATTGTATATCTTATGTCCTATTATAATGATGCTGTTTTTATTGATGACTTTGCTTAACCATTCAACTGTTATGCATGCATACAAATATATAGTTTTGTATGTTCTATGTATATTTCAAGTAAAATTGTGTGTAAGTAAGCGTTTGCTACATACTTTAGAAAATAAGCAGTCGATATTTTATTAAAGTAAGTTGCACTCGTCCTCAGTCTTCTTGTACTTGGTGCTCATGTAGATGTAACTAATGTTCTATTGCGCCTGCTATAGACATACAAGTTGATTGAGTTTCTAGTCAATTGGCTAGAAAAAATAAATAAATTGCGGAAACATTCGATTCACACTTGAACACATCAGCATTTATAAACATACATATAAACAACAACAAGAGAAACAGCTTTAACTAACCCCCCGCTAACACAAGAATACACTTATTTTATAATATCTATAAGTAACTAACAAGTACAAATGGTAGTCTATATACTAAAAGATATTTTCATGCTGTTGTTATAGCTACTGAATTATAAAGTTAAATACAATTTGTTGTGCTCTTAAATAACTGTGTGTACTATAACTATTTGTACCTCTAGTTTTGTGCTTGTACTGCCTAGATACGCAAGTATGATGAGAAGAAATAAAAAAAAAAAAATATGAAAAAAAGTGTATTGAACACATAAACCGCAATTTCTTTTTTCCTCTTGGTTTAATTTTAACTTGGCTTATTTGCCATTTCAAGCATTAATTTAACATGACATTTTATTGCTGATTTTATTTATAAATGATTTTCAAGAACATTTATTTTGAATTTGAACTGATTGAAAAAGCCTGCCAGCGTTGCTCTAACTACGTTCTTATACTTTTAATGGTTTTGACTTTTTAAACAAGTGGTAAATACTAGATAACAAAACATAAGAATTCTGTATAGTTGATGTGATTCATGTGTACATATCGCTTATTTACTACAAGACTGATATAACTCAAAAAATTTTGTCAGGGCATAAAACATTTAAGTTTTTCTAAAATAACTTTTAAATAAATCATAGGATTTGAGAAAAAAACTCGGTTTAGATTTGGATCTTTAATTCGATTTTTCGTAGTACTCTGTTTAAAAACCCTAAATTTTTGGTTATGACAGTCTTAAAGTAAATAATATTTTTTCAATGAATTATTTTCACTTGAGAAAAAAAATTAAATTAAATTTATTAAATGTAAATAATTCATTCAGGCATTTGATTTTAAATAAATTAATGTAAATAGCGTAATATTAAATTATAAAAATTATTTTTATTTATTAATGAAATGAAATTTTACCCTCAAAAACTTCCTATTCAAACTTTTCTCAAATTAAATTTTTTTGTATGCTTTGTGTAAAGATATAAAAACTTCTAATTACTTTTGATGAACGCGTAGATTTTGTTATTTCTTTAATGATTTTCTTTTTATTTTTTTTGCATACATCAAACTTTAGTTCGGTTTATTATTTACACCAATGTTAGACTTTACATTTATGGCAGCCAAGCAAAAAGTTTTTTAATGTTTCAATTTTTTTCTGGTTTGTTAATTCTATATGTAGCTAGCTGTTTAAATCCGGCAAAATCATAACATTAAATAATTCTATTTATGAAAAATTTAAAAAATGTAAAATACTTATTTCCGAGAAATTATGAAATTAACAATATCTTTGAACTTGCAGAATAATATATGATATGCCATTGAAAGCGCCTCCTCAGTGCCTTATTTTTAAACTCACCATCAAAAAAGAAGGGTGTTGGGTATATTGATTTTGTCATTCCGTTTGTAACACATCGAAATATTGATCATATACCCACAAAAGGTTCCTATTAAATTCTAAGACGATCTAGCCATGTCTTTCCGTCTGTCTGTCTGTCTGTCTGTATTTCTGTCTGTCTGTCTCTCTATCAGTTGAATGCATGATAGAGTTCGAACAGAAAGAGCTAGAGTGTCGAAAATTTCCACAAATATTCCATATAGGTAAGGTTTATTTGGTACTGTAAACGGGTAATATCGGTCCACGATTTCGCATTTTATGAAGATCGGTCCATAAATGACCCTACCCCTCTTATATGGGCCTTTCCAAAAATTGGCTTTAACGCCCATTGCTGGCTTAAAAATACGAGTCTAGCGCTGAAATTCGATATAAGTAAGTTTCTCATGATCAAAAATCTATCTACCGAATTTTATGAGGATTGGTCCATAATTTCGTTACCCCCCATATAAGGGCCCATTCAGAAAATTACTTTAACGCTCATTACTGCCTTAATAATAAGAGTATAACGATGAAATTCGACATAAGCAAGTTTTTTTCTTACAAATCTCTCTACCGAAATGTATGAGTATCGGTCCATAATTGGCCCAACTTCCTACTTGCTTAAAAATGAGACTATAGCTATTAAATCCGATATGCAAAAGAAAGTTTCTTACAATGTATGTATGTACATTAGAGTGTCTCGAGAAACAGCCTGTAGGAATACCTCTTAAAAGATGCGTATGAATGTACTGAACACGAAAAAATTAAAAAATATTTTTTTTAATGGTACTTATTAAACATCTGCATGGGTATACTTGTTCTTAAATTCACAGTACTGTGTAGCATCCAAATACACGTACACTATTGTGAAAATATTAAACAAGCATGTGCAGCATGTGTAGGTTCGAACAAATGAGTTATAATCACACACAACTTGCTTAATTTAGAAACGGAATATTACTCGTCTCGCTCGTTGATAGTTGTGTAGTGTTTGATATAGTTAAGCAAAAACATCTTAATGATAGCAAAAACATCTCCAAATCTACGGCAATTACATGTACACAACACGATCGAAAACGAACCTCTTAAGCTGGAGGTCCACACCACGCGTTCTACGCTTCTTCGCATTCTACGCGGCTGTCAAAAAAGTAGAATCAATGTTGTTGTGTGCTAGAAGTTACAAGCACAAAAGCGTAGGATGCCTTGACGCGTAGAATGCTTAAAGTAGATCTACTTTCTACTTTTGTAAGCGTCATAAGCGGCACACGAATATGTCAGCTGATTTTGATAATTTATATTCTATTTTTAATGTGTATTTACCAATTTTAATAACTAAAACGATTTAAATTGTGAAAATATAAACAAAAAACTTAAAAAAAACGCGAAGTTCTTTGTAAATAAAGCAAAAATTTGACGCCTAACATGTAACTTGATGCGTAGGATGCAAAGAATGTATGATAAGCACGAAATGCTTTGCCGCGAAGACGCGTAGTGTGGACCTCCAGCTTTACAAAGGCGTACAATACAAAAAATTTATTTAGGTGCTTCAAAGCATTCAGCAAATCATGTTGATGTCGCTTTGTTTCAGAAATTACAATTTATTACAAATTATGGAATTTATTACAAATTATGGAATGCATATGAGTGAAAAAATTTAAGAAATATTTTATACCCATTAAATTATTTGCATTTTATCGATTAAAAGTAAACTCTAAATTCTACTAATTGTATTTATTCTTGTAACAATGCGTTTTGTTTAAATTAACACAAATTCTATAAAATCACTCATAAGTTGTCTCGAAACATTTCGAAACAGATCATACATTATTCCGATTGGTTTTTCACTCTAACTCTATTGTCTCTGTTTCTTTTGTATTTGTTGGCTTTTACACTTTTATTGTTATGTGTGGATGATCAACTGCTTTTTTTAACTTCGGCCAACCTACAGACAGTATTCATAAAATAAACGAGTGACTTGTAAGTCATTTTAACGCACTCGTGCAGATGTCTAGTACTTATTTCCCTACCAGCGATTGAAAATCCTGACCTCAGTATAATTTGTAAAAAAAATATTTCCAATTTTTTAGAAATTTCAAAACTTAACTAATTTTAAGGTGATTACGGGAAAAATAATTAAATTTTTTTAAATCGCTTGTAGGGATCTAAGGCCCTTTGAATTTTATTTTTTTATTTTTCTCGTGTTTAGTATGTTAATATGCATTGTTTGACAAGTATTCTTACAAAAAGAGTGGTTCACGGGAAACCTTAATGTATATATGATATGTAGATGATAGATATGAAAGTTTCTAATCACTTTAAGAAAAAAATATTTAAAAATTATGTATGTTAATGGCACGAAAATTTAAATTTTAGTCGTGCAGTAAATTATACGAAAAATAGCAGTACACTGAACAAACGGAAGTAATAGAAAGTAACAGTCTACATATGTATTGTATGTATATATACATATTTACATAAGTATATGTATGTACTTTCATATTTATATAAAAAACTGTACCTTCCTTTTTATTAGTTTCAAAATCCAGTTTCAAACATTTGAAGCATGGATGCGAATAAGGGCGTAAAGCCCAATGTTTTTGCCAAGACATTAACTTTTAAAGCAAGTTGTTGTAATATTATTTTTTATTCAAGGTAAAAAATATCAGAATTATTACAATTGCATCAAATTTACAGAATGAGAGGAATAAATTTCAATTCTGTGAATTCCTTTATTAGACCGCAAAAAAATATTATTTTAACATTAATCTCAATATGTACAACAAAAAGGGCTTATGTATATCCATAATTATAGGTATAGGTAAATACAATTTTTGACATTTTTTAATAGTTTTAAGCTAAGAAGTTTTTCAGCATTACGAGGCATTATTGTAATAGTAATACCTATAGTTGACTTTGTCCAATTTTCTGAAGCTTTAGTAAAATCGGATATTATTAACCCATAAACTGTGAATGTCAAACTCAAGCTATACAATAATCCTCTTGAAACTATAGTGAAATATTATGTGATGTGATGAAGACCCGTATAATAACACTGTAAAAAATTTAAATTAACCCTTAAACGAAAATATATTTTTATAATTATATAAAATTTCCGTATTATATAGACAAAATATTCAATGCCATTTTGCTAGAAAATAGATATATAAAATGGAGTATATGTTTTGGAACTTTATGGTGATTAAGTAGTTTTTATACAAGTATTTGGTTTCATTGAAAACATAGGGATTAAATTTATTAGATATGTTTATAAAAATACGCATCTTTTATGAAAACACCATTTACGAAAATGTAAAAATTTATAATATAGAGATTTTTTAAATTAAAAATATAAAATTTGAATTAATGTTAAATTTGAACGGATAAAGATGTCAGATAAAACTTTGGACATATGAAGATAAACGTTTTGATAAAAGTTCCCACTGTGACGTTATTTACCGCGTGATAACAGAAATACTTTTTATATATTTAAGAATCATATATGGCTTAGCGTTTTTAATTTTTTTTTATTCAAATCAAAATATTTTTTTTTCAAAATTGACCAAATTTGGATAGGGCTGGTAGGGGCAGAGTCCCCACTGTGCAATAATATACATACATATACATATGTATTGGTATAAAAATTACTGATCACAAGCATTTAACAAGTTTAAAGTTATTTTATGATCATAAAAATGCATATTACCGTTTTTGTTTCTATACTCTACAAATACAGTTGTGAATAATTAAAATATACACATTAAGATCGTTATTTATCTTATTAATTAAAATATTATAATAAAGAGAAAAAATTACATAAAATTTGCTAAAATAATTATTTTCTGTAGCAACTGCAAGTGAACTTTTACACACAAACACAGCTATAAATGCACATTTAATTTAATTGAACAAATTTTATTGTAAAAAAAAAGAAAATATAAAAAATTTCGTATAAGTAAGTGGTATGCAGCTAAAAAAAGGAAACTGTAGTTGAACATTAAATTGTGCAACGAATAACAAAAAAGAGCAAAATAAATAATAATATAAAATCACTTAAAAAACGTAAATTGTAAGTAAAGCATTGTACAAAATCGAAGTGATATTTCCATATGAATTAAACAAAGTCTTATATATATGCCACTTTGGCAGGAAATGAAATTAACGTTTTATTGTTATTATTAGAATATGGTTAATTAAATTAAAAATAAGTTATTTTATATAGTAACTTAAATTGATTAGTTTATTGCTTAGATTTCAAACAATACTGTATATAAAAAGAAAAACTTAAAAGTGAGAGAAAAAAATAAGACGATGTTATTGAAAGTTCTTGATTTGTAGTTCCATTTTTCTTTTCATGCTTCAGCATACAAATGCAAATCTTAAAAAATTGCATGTGAAATGTACATAAATAGAAAGGAAATGCAAAGCGCAACGAACGAATTGAAATGAAAAGAAACGAGTACACTACAAAACAACTGTACAAAACACTAGAGTATTTATTCATTTTCTTTACATACTAATACTGACATTTTTTTAGAGAACGAAAAAAATATCAATTTAGTTTTAAAGTTATTCCTAAAACCCCAACAATAACAAGGACATATTTTAATCAAATGCATTGAAAGATTTAATAAGATTTGTAAATAATTGATTTTTAGCATAATAATTTGCATAAAAATCTTTATTTTTCCGAATAATTTTTTAAACATAAAATTAAATTGGGTGCGTATGATTAATATCTATTTATGTGTTATAAATAAATAATAATCATACGCATAAGTGGTTATATCACACTTTTCAATTAAATTTGTTTTTCTCATCTGTTTCTTCATATGATTGATATTTAATAATGATAATAAATTATAATAAATTATTTAAAAATTCTTTAATTAAAAAAACTCTTAAGTACTTATGTATATGTGTACAATATACATACATACCTAGTATATATTCTATTTCAATTTGTTCATTTGTCAGTTTTGAGTATGTGTTGTAAGTATTTTCTACTCAAAAAAGCTTTTGATAGATATAATTAATTGCCCATCATTCAAATGTCATTGAACAAACTTGAAACCACAGTAACAGCAGTGGCAATAACAATAACATCAAAATCATATCATATTAAATACATACAAAAATATGATGATTAGAATAGTCCCCGTTGGTACAAAATATTTTATTTTTATTTTCTCAATAGCAAAAAATCACTGGTGGATTTAGGTTGGTATTTTACTTAGCACTTACTTACTAGAGAAAATTGGCTTCCGAAACCATCTCTTTTGTAGAGGGATAGGCGGTTTATGAAGCATCCGATAGTCGTCTTAATTTTCTATAAAACATCAATTGGGGTTGAAAGGTGGATATATTACATCAAAGAAGAACACTTTTGTGCTCTTCTTTACATGAATGATATTGTTGAAAAAACCTTATATACCCAGCTATAACAATTGTATTTACAATGACAACTTTTTCTAATTACTTGTAATCGTTTTTGATAAGTACTTGCCTCCAATGACATCACCGTGTTAAACAAAAGTATTTAGATCAATACTATTGTGTAAGTAAATTTTACCATTTTAACCCCTTGATAATGAAAGTTTTTACTGGGTAGTTTAGATTTATGAAAGAATTATCTGTAGATCGAATTTCGTTGAAAGTATGGAAAGAATGTTATAAACAGTGCTCCAACTTTTCACTGTACTCTTTGTACATTACTACATTGATCTAAATACGTTTGTGCTAACTCAGACTTTGTTCAATCATAATAACCGTTGACTTACTTAGACTGAGGAGACTTCACATACTCCTCTCATTTAGGTAACTCCATAGAATAGTTTTGTCTCTGCCCACCCGCTGAATTATTCCAATTAAACGGAAAATTATTCAATAGTTCATATTCAATCCAATTTATTTAACACATTCCATTATAACAAATTTCCATTTTCTGGCGGGAACATCAGCAACTTCCATTTTTGGGACCGCCCTAATATACATATTTACTATTGTTTTCAATAGAAAATGTTTGTCTTTTTTATGCAGAGCAAGCTAATAGTTCATGTTCTGTATTTCTAGTGAAATCAAAATTGTTATTTAATTAAATTTTATTAAAAATAAATATGCTTAAATTTAAAATTATCTTAGAATTTTTATGTTAATACAACATCAAATAAATCACTTAAAGTTATGTTTCAAATTGAATGATAAAGCATACATACATAAATACAGTGTAATCTAAAATAATATTTCAATAATTTTTTATAAAAACCTAACTTTTGAAAGCAAGCTTCAAAGTTACCATTTTTTAGGGAGAAAAATTATTGTGGTATTTCAAACATATTATGGCACTTAATACTTGTCATAGTTTAATATTAATTTCTTTACAACAGAAATGAAAAAGTTGTATAATTTGAAAATAGCTTGTATTCTTTGTTACAGAGCATAAACTAATTATAAACTCCATTTACACATACTATGTAGTTATGTGTTATTTTACAACATATCCTTACATTCTTAAATATGTATGTATATGTCAAGATATTCAAAACCTATTCATTCACATGTAAGTATATACATATGTATATGTATATTTTTGTAATGGTTCTTAAAATATAAGGAAAAACAATTTTCTAATTGAAATTTGTAATCAATCAAATTGTAACTTTTGCTGCCCAGTTCCCATCAAACAATGACTACCAGGAGTCAGTCATCTTATTTATTAAAACACATATGTTAGTTTATTAAAAAGGAAATGTTCATAAGAGTATAAATACCTTGCTGAATATAAATATACCTTTGATATATGTATGTATTTGTGTGTGTAAATTAAGATAAGTGATAGTCTTGTAAATATATACATATGTATACATTAGGGTGGCCCCGTTTGCATGGAGGAAAAATAAGGTATCTAAAATTAAAGTTTAATTGATTATAAGATAGCGTTTCTCAAAATTTTTGTCCTGGGCTCAATATTAGGCGAGCTGGATCAAAGGATATAAAGTCCCTTTTTTGAGATTTTTATGATTTTTTTCATATTTCTTCCAAAGGAAAGATATACAATTTTGGTATCATAAGAAAGGTCATTGAGGCGCTTTCAAAGACATATCATATTCTAATTTTTCGTGAAATTTTCAGATTTTTTACATTTTAAAATAGATGAATTCAATACAATTCGTTGAAATTAATACACAATAATCCTCAACAAAATCTACCGAGACGTTTTTTTCAGTTTTTCAAAATTCAATTTAGATAAAATTTTATTTAAATTTATCGAAGCCTATGTACGCTACCAAAACATTGCGAAATAATGTAAACAATAACATAGAATCCGTTATTTACAAAGCAAGTATAACAAACAAGTAGTTATTTGGGATAAATTGTGTTAATATTTTAGTTAAACTGAAAAATTTGATTAATAATAGAATGAAACCATAAAACTATAAATATAGCTAGCAGATTACCTGGGACAAAGTAGAGTTTAAAGTATTAAAATAAAATACAAAACATAACGAAAACCGAAAAAAAAACATTTCGATGATATTGTATGAGATTTATAATGTAGTAATTTAAATTAATTACATTAAATAATTCTATGTAAAAATTTGAAAAACTTAAAAATTTTCCGAAAAATTACATCATTTGCAATAATTTTGGGGTTGTATACAAATCAGTGTTATGTCATTGAAATCGTCTCTCAAAGACCTTTCATATGATACTAAATTTGCATATGGTTTATTTGCAAGAAATATCATTAAAAACATAAAAACCTTAAAAAAGGAACTTTTAACCTTTGATCCAAATAGTATCTTAGAATGAACTAAATTTTCATTTTCAGTGGGAACATCAGCTGCGTCCATTTTGGGGCCATCCTAATGTACATATATTTGCATAAATTACAAAATAGTTTATCTTTATTTTAGTAATTGTTTAAAGAATAAAAATTTATATTTGCTTTCTTAAGGTAAGTTCACATCTATCGAATATTTGACAAAAATCATGTGACTCCTTAAAAAATCTATATTTTTGTTTTATTCACATAAACACATCTTTGAAGTTATCACTTTAGAACGTCTTTATTTGTTATTTGCAATTACAAAATTTATGTAAGACAAAACAATTCCTTTTCGTCAAATATTTGTTGGTTTTGAAAGTACCTTTAATCTAGTGAAATTATTTTATTTACTACATTTTTATTACTAAAACTAATACATTTGTAAAAATCCTCAAAAGATTTGCTTTTTTATAAATAATGTTGAGTTTAAGACAAATAAATCAATAAAGAAGGTTAAATTTTACAAAAGGTTAGTTTACGAGTATAATTTTTCTGTTGTGTTGTATTGATAAAACAAATAAGAAAATATAGTGGGACATGGCCTACACCAGTTATGAATTTTATCTAATTATATTGAAACTTGCGATCTGTACCTGTCGCACAAAGATAGACGGACGTGGCTATATCGACCTGTTAAGTGATTCTATGAAAATTTGTGAACTTTAGGATGAATATAAAACTATTATTTTTTGCTAACAAATGCATTATAGTAGTGTAGGGTATAAAAATATTCTTTTGTGTGTTTTTTACAAGAATATTTCATATTTTTTCATATATTTTTTTTTTGATATTTTTTTGTGAGAATTTTAAGTCAATGGCAAATCAATGTCATTCGACGTATTTTTTAAAAAATCAGATTTCTATAGAAATTTCTTTAATAAATTTTCTATAAATTTAAAAACAAAATACATTTCACGAAAAAAATTCTGTAGGAAATCAATGAAATTTGGAAATTTTATATTATTTCCTTTAGAAAATCCATTTTACGATAGTTTTTTATATAAAATTCAAAATCAGCAATGGACTAATTATATTAACTAAATTTTCTATAGAAAATCCATTACAACTATAAATTCAATGATACCATTTTTAGAGAAAATTTCGAAATTCATGGAAGATGTGAAGCTATGATCAACATTTATGATCTAATATTAGTTCGCTAGTATTTCTGTGTTACAGATAAATAAATAAATAAATAAATAAATAGAAATATGTATTATATGTTGCTTTCATTTTTTGATACTTGCAAATATCAACACAAACCTCATAATATTCTCACAACTAAGTTGAAAATGAGATGTCCCTAAGCTTACAAATTATCTACGAAATTTGATAATTGAGTGGGTTTTAGGCAAAATAAAAGCAATTTAACTTGTCTTAACTTTATTTGTATTGAAATATCCTATTTTGTGGTTAAGAAACTATAAAAATAATAGTTGTTTGTAACTAGATACATATATACAAACATTTATTTATTTACCAACATGTACAAATATTTTAAGATTTCGTGCTGTTTATCAAAAGGACGACAATAGGGATGAAGATGATGAACATACATACAGACATATGTATGTATATTGAAGCCAACTAACACATTAATAATAGGCTTAAGTTGAAAATTTGCTTCTGGCAAAGATTTATTATACTACTAGAAAACCCGTCTTAAGTGTTTATACACGCAACTCTTACATATACACACACGTCCTGATACATGAAACAATTTTTAAACCAACATTAATACACTTAAAACGCATATGTATTAAGTGAAAATATGTAGGTTAATTTAAGGAAAATTTTAATATTCCATATGCATGTAGGGTGATAGAATATTCGGACAGTACAAACGGACGGACAATGTAGAAAGATGAGTATGAGAGGAGATTGAGTGAGATCAATTGAGTGGCAAGCAGACAGAGGCTGTTGCAGGCAAACAGAAAGAAGAACAATAGAGTTGTCATTAAACAATCAGCAAAGACGGACATATACGCGGACTGATTAAACAAAAGTAAACTAATAAACATTTAAATTATATTTTATTGAGGAAATAATAAAGTGTTTGATTTACTAAAAAGCGTATGTGCCTGATTTGCCACAGAAATAGCTAAGTCTATTTCCTACATGGGGGCTCAACCGAAATTTAATTCAACCAGAATTATATGTGAAAGTGTTGTGTGAAGGTGTTAAGAGTGTTAAAGTGTTTTGTGTTGAAGTTTTATGTGTTCAAAAGATTTTTTCTTAAAGAAGTTAAGAGAACAAAAGAAGTTTAAAGATGTTTGAAGAAGTTTAAAGATGTTTAAAGAAGTTTAAAGATGTTTAAAGAAGTTTAAGGAAGTTAAGAGAACGAAAGAAGTTAAGAGAAAAGAAGTAAAAGAGGAAGACGAACACATAAAACCAAACGTTGAGATTGATCAAGAACACACAAACAAACATAAGCAGAGAAGAGTCGATAGACCAAAAATAAGAGATTTTGAGTGTTGATGTGTATGTGACTAAAAGGTGGTTGATTAAGCTCCACCCAATTGTTCATCAAGATAAATGAGTGAAACTTTATCTGATACTCAAGAGAGTAATTAGAAGAGTGGGGGAGAATAACTCCACTAAGATTTTTGTTGATGTTGATATAGACAATATTACATGTGTGCGTGGGAAAAAACAGAACAAAATACGTTACAGTTTTTGTGAACTTTTTTTTGTGTGTGGCAAATGAACGGAGCAAAATACGTTACAGTTTCGTGAACGTTTTTTTTATATGGTGTATTGTATGCAGGTGTTCATAGAGTGCAGCTGCTGATAGAAAAGAAAAGAAAAAATAAAGACTAAAACAACAACAACACAGCATATTACGAGGGAACGAAAACTATTCAAAGTGTAACCGACTGATTTTATTCGACGTAGTTGATGTGTGTATACTTTTGGTGTGTGTCTACAACAACAACAGTACAAGGTACATTGGTGTATAGCGGTTGCTGATTAATAGAAGAAACTACAACAACAACGCAAATAGTAAGACAACAACAACACATATTGGTCGCCAAGCTGATGAAATCAAATTTTGATGATTGAAGATTAACGTAATTTAAATTAATTTTGAATTAATGATAAATAATATTGAACTTTTTCTAGACTTTTGATGATTATTACATTTTTGATTTAAATTAACTTTATTTTGATTTAATATTATAAATCTTGGATTTTATAATATTTTACTCTATAATATTTTATTTTATAATATTTTATTATATAATATTTTAATATTTTTGTAAAGGACATGGACGTTGTAACTATTATGAGTTTAGGTGTTAGTGACCTAAGGGAAAAATTGCAAGAGTTAGGACTGGACACAAAGGGAAGGAAGAACGACTTAAGGGACAGGTTATTGGAACACTTTGAATTGGACTTTGTAGATGCAGGTGATGATGGAGATGGTAGATTATTGACGGAAGATGAGTCACGTCAGGTAGCACCACGTGAGAATTTTTATACTTTAAGGGATTTAGAAGATAGTTTGGTGAATTTTGAAGGCACAGGTTCACCGGATGTTTTTCAATGGGTTTCGGAATTTGAGGAGACGGCAACCATCGTCAAGTGGACGCCACTTCAAATGTTCGTGTACGCTAAGCAGCTTTTGAAAGGAGCTGCTCGACTATTCATAAGAAGTCAAGTGGGTATTCGTGATTGGGTGACATTAAAGGAAGCATTAGAAGAAGAATTCGGAACTACGATGTCGGCTGCAGAGGTGCATCGTGCTCTTCGTAATCGGAAATTAAAGGGAGGAGAATCGCTGTTAGAGTATCTGTACGCTATTATGGAACTCGGTAAGCAGATTCGTCTGGATGAAGTTAGTGTCATCGAGTATTTTATAAATGGGATACACGATTCCAATTTAAATAAGGCGGTGCTGTACCAAGCTAAGGATATACGATCACTAAAGGAACAGATGAAGGTGTACGACAGAATACGCACTAAACCAAGATCATTAAATCGCGGTGTTGAAAGACCTGTAGGAGGAGATAACGCATCAAGCCTGGTGAAGAAGGAGAAACCGAGGAAATGTTTTAAATGTGGCGATGAAAGTCACATGGCCAACAATTGTCCCCACCGGCAATACAAATGCTTTAAATGCAATCAGTTGGGTCATAGATCCTTTGAATGTGGAAACGGTAGGATTAAAGCGTCGTCGGGGAACAATAATGAGCAGGCTAATATGGTGAATGCGGGTTCATCCCTCATTTTTAAGGAGGTCAAATTTGGAGGTAGAACAATTGAGGCGTTAATAGACACCGGATGTGATATCTGTATAATGAGGTGGGATATGGTGATAACACTAGGTGGTTTCGACATGACTGATGAGAAGATTAAATTACGGGGCATAGGCCAGAGCGAAATAGAAACTATGGGAAGTTTTTGTACGAGAATTGAAATAGATGGTATCCCATTTGAAGTTACCTTTTATGTCGTGCCCGAAAGAGATATTATCCATTCCGTCATGATTGGAAATAACTTACTGAATAAGGCAGAGGTTATTGTGAAGAATGGTGAGGCACATTTTAGAATCCCAGGTGAGTTTAAAGATGAAAAGATGACGGGTACTAAACCCAAAGATGTAAAGATGTTAGAAGATGAAAAGATGACGGGTACTAAACCCAAAGATGTAAAGATGTTTAAGGATGAAAAGATGACGGGTACTAAACCCAAAGATGTAAAGATGTTAAAAGATGAAAAGATGACGGGTACTAAACCCAAAGATGTAAAGATGTTTAAAGATGAAAAGATGACGGGTACTAAACCCAAAGATGTAAAGATGTTTAAAGATGAAAAGATGACGGGTACTAAACCCAAAGATGTAAAGATGTTTAAAGATGAAAAGATGACGGGTACTAAACCCAAAGATGTAAAGATGTTAAAAGATGATAAGATGACGGGTACTAAACCCAAAGATGTAAAGATGTTTAAAGATGAAAAGATGACGGGTACTAAACCCAAAGATGTAAAGATGTTTAAAGATGAAAAGATGACGGGTACTAAACCCAAAGATGTAAAGATGTTAAAAGATGAAAAGATGACGGGTACTAAGCCCAAAGATGTAAAGATGTTAAAAGATGAAAGGATGACGGGTACTAAACCCAAAGATGTAAAGATGTTTAAAGATGATAAGATGACGGGTACTAAACCCAAAGATGTAAAGATGTTTAAGGATGAAAGGATATTGAAAGATGCGAAGATGATGGAAGATGTGAAGGAGACGGAATTTGATTTGTGTACTGAATTCGTTGAAATCTGTATAGCTGCGGAAACATTCCAGGACGACGGACAAGGGGATTTATCTCATAGATTGCGAGAAGCCCAGACGGCAGATGAGAGGATAAGAGCTATAAAGTCATTTCTGAAGAGGGATAGTTACGATGACTATTATTTGAAGGCCGATTTACTCTATAAGGATCCCAATAAGGAGCTTATTGTTGTACCTGAACAGATGGAAGAAGAGATCATAAAGATCGCTCATCGACAAGGTCATTTCAGCGCGAAGAAAACACAGGACTTGATTGAAAGGCAATATTATATTCTGAAGATAGCACCAAAGGTGGAAAAGGTGACGAAGAGTTGTGTAGAGTGTATAATTGCTGACGCCAAGGCCGGAAAGAGGGAAGGTTTATTGAATCCTATCGATAAAGATGGAGGGCCTATGACGACATATCATATAGACCACGTTGGTCCTATGGAGACTACACATAAGGCGTATAACCACATCTTGGTGGTGGTCGACGCATTCACGAAGTTTGTTTGGCTTTATCCAACAAAATCGACGGACGCGAAATCCGTGATTGAGTGTTTGGAGAAACAGGCATCAATTTTCGGAAATCCTTCAAGGATTATAACTGACAGGGGAACCGCATTTACTGCAAAGCTGTTTGAGGATTACTGTAAAGAGGAGAATATCCAACATCTCACCATCGCGACAGGTGTTCCTAGAGGAAACGGGCAAGTGGAGAGGATTCACAGGATCGTAGTGCCCATGTTGACGAAGTTATGTCGGGAGAAGGCAGTAAATTGGTACAAACATGTACGAAAGGTGCAAATGGTGATTAATTCAACCCCAACACGAAGTACTCATTACTCACCGTTTAGACTGATGACAGGAGTGGAAATGAAGTTGGCGGAGTACCCAGACATCCGTCAGATGATAGAAGAGGAAAACTTAGGAGTTTTCGATAGGGAAAGAGAAGCGGCAAGAATAGAGGCTAGAGGTAACATAGCGAAAATACAGGACGAGAACCGCAAGTCTTTTAACAAATTCAGGAAGCCGGAAGAGGAATATACGGTGAACGATATGGTTGCCATTAAGCGTACCCAGTTTGGTACTGGTTTGAAATTGAGGGGTAAATTTCTAGGTCCCTATAAGGTTACAAGTAAGTTACAGCACGGCAGGTATGAGGTGGAGAAGGTTGGAGACCAAGAGGGTCCGAATAAAACCGTGTCTGTGGCCGAGAATATGAAAAGGTGGTGTTACCGATTCGGGGCGAATCGGATGTCAGGATCGCCGATTGTAGGGTGATAGAATATTCGGACAGTACAAACGGACGGACAATGTAGAAAGATGAGTATGAGAGGAGATTGAGTGAGATCAATTGAGTGGCAAGCAGACAGAGGCTGTTGCAGGCAAACAGAAAGAAGAACAATAGAGTTGTCATTAAACAATCAGCAAAGACGGACATATACGCGGACTGATTAAACAAAAGTAAACTAATAAACATTTAAATTATATTTTATTGAGGAAATAATAAAGTGTTTGATTTACTAAAAAGCGTATGTGCCTGATTTGCCACAGAAATAGCTAAGTCTATTTCCTACATGCATGTAAACTAAATGTAATGTAAATATTTAAAGTTTCCCCTTTCTGTAATTTATAACTAGAAATAAAGAAAAAACGTACTAAATTAAATAAAATTATAATAAAGTGACGTGTAGGAAGTGTTAAAAATACAACAATATGTCAAACATCAACAAAACTAGAAATTTAATGCCAGAGACCATGCAAATAATTTATATTTTAAATTTTAAAGGACCATTTTTTCATTTGGGTAGAGGTGTATTTTTAGCATACAATATGATAATGCTGAAATTGGACACAAATAATGTTTTGAAAGAATAATTATGTTTGAATTTGAATTAATGTTAATTAAGTAAGAATATTTATCTTAATTAAGGAAATTAAATAAATTAAAAAGTAGTTTTTACCTATAGAATATTTTAAATACACAGGCCTTTTAAATAATTTTCACTAATCCCAGTGTTCCGAATATGAAACTAAGAGAATTGTATCACCCACCAATTTTCACATTTCCTCTTTTAGTCCTTCTGGAAAACGTATTGAAATATTATCTTGTTTTCAAACGATTTATTTGATACTTAGGATATTGTTATTGTTGCTGGGGTTGACAGCCCTTGGCCGAATAATTCACAATATTCCAGTACGAAGAACCTGCTGTCGTAGGAATGTACACGAGAAAACGAAGGTCCTCCCAGTCAAGAAACATAATGTCATGAGAAAGAGTCAAACCAAATCTGATATCACACAGTTGGATGCTTCCCCGAGGCATGCCAAGAAGTATCTTCGATACTAGGAGAATATACATACGTAGTTATGTGCGGGATTTAATAGATCATTCCCCATATACGAAAGATTTGAACGACATTCATAGAGACGCCATCAGTTTCGTGGTCGCAGAATATCGCATGAATGTTGTAATTGTAGTCACCCAAAGAAGAAAACATACTGCGGAAAATAAGAGTTGCTCTGGCACAACTAAGATCGGGATGGAACAACAGGCTTAATGCCTGCTGGTCATGCATAGACCGTGCCTTCCCAAAGAATGTTCAGCATGTTGTCAAGGTATGTTGTCAAGATATGTTATTCAACTGCTCAGCCAACCCTACCTCACTTTGTCCAATAGATTGTCCATAAATCCATCTAGTTTAAGTAGTACAATTTTTATTACAAAAAATTCGGAAGTACCGTTTGAAGAAAGAATAAGTACCAAAAAATCCCCTTTTACATTGTTCGCACTTAATCCGGGCTCTACATGCTTATTTACATGCTTCTAGGTTTAATATTATCGAAAATGCAAAAAGTACCTTTGAAGGACGAAAAAGTACCAAAAAGCTCCCGTTTATATGTTCCCACTTATTAAGCAATATTATAGAAAATTCAAAAAGTACCAAAAAATTCGGAAGTACCGTTTGAAGAACGAAAAAGTACCAAAAAGTCCTCTTTTACAGATTTTCATTTACTCCGAACTCCACATGCCTAATTTCATGATTCTAGGTTCAATTTAATAGAAAACTCAAAAAAGTTTCAGATGAAGTATGATAAAGTATCAATAAGTTCAATTTAATAGAAAACTCAAAAAGTACCAGTCGAAGGACGAAAAAGTCCCCTTTTATAGATTCTCATTAACTCCGGGCTCCACATGCTTAATTTCATGTTTCCAGAATCAATATTATAAAAAACTCAAAAAGTACCAGTTAAAAAACTAAAAAGAACCAAAATTATTTCCTTGTGCTGGAAGTTCAAGTAATACCCCATTGGCATATTTAGTGTTACTAAATCTACCAATTTCTCCAATTTTATTAAAATTGGGTTAATGAGTTTGAATAAAATCAATTTTCCCTTTTTCCATCTTTTTGTACTTTTTTCTCCCTATTGAAGTAATAAACATTTTATTCCGAAAAGTTGCAATATCATAGTGGGAGCCCATTATTAAGTATTCATTCACTTGTACAAATCAATACATAGGAAACAATGTTTTATGCAAAAAGTACCAAAAATAGGTACAACTTCGTATTTTTATTTTTTCGTTAAGTTATGAAGGAGTTAAAAATATCTTTTGTATGTTCACTGGCTCAAAAGATATATGGGGTGCAAAAAAAGTACCAAAATACAATTTTTATCCATTTATTCTCTAAAGGGGCCGAATTTGAAAAAAGTACCAGACGCCTGTCCGTTAATTTTTTAAATGAACGACAATAAGCTTTAAACTGCTGCATCTTTTCTAGTTTAGGATATATGAGGTTACCGAATTTACCCGTTTTTACCCTTCTTTACCCCCTAAAAATTCGATAAATCCCGTCTTAGTGGATCTTTTTGGTGGGAGACCAATCCTCTGTCCAAATTTCAGCTCTTTAGCTTTAACCGTTTAGGGTGTGCGATGATGAGTGAGTAACATTAGAATTTTATATACATATATAGATAAACTGTCCATAAGATATGTCAAAATATTCAATGGCAGATATCAGTGAAATTGGTTTAAAAAGTTTTTACAAACCTTAATTTCATTGGGCTGTGTTATCAATAACATACGTTTTCTATAAATACTTAAGTCATTGGTAATTTGTTATAGACAATTTAAGTCTTCGATATATTTGCTAATAAATTTTAAGATATCTTTACATTCTAGAGATATTTTATGTGTGTATAACACGTAACCAGTCTCTACTTACTACTCCCTCCCTCACTTGCTTTAATTTATTATTTCTTTTAAATATCTAATATACATATTTCAAAAATAATATGGAAATATGTATGAATGTAACTTAAAGTAGAACAAATGCCTCTGACGTACTCATATTTCCCTTTGCTTTTTCATTCATCTTTAACATTGTTTAGTCATGTTAACAACGCTTTAGAGAAAATTTTTATTTGTAAAGTGTTAAAATGTCACTCGATATCAAATCAATTGTAGAAATCAACAAAAAAACATAAAAAAAGTTTTTTAATTAAAAATAAATAGAACAAACAAATTTATGCATAAAAAAATATAAAACTTTTTCTCTGTGTTAAATTACTGAATGTGAGAGTAATAAAATAGAACAGAATATAAAAAAAAACACTCGTACATAAATTATATAACATGGCAGCAACAACTACAACAAAGTTATATAAAAGTAAAATTCTAGTCAAGATATTTTCGCTGGTATTGGTTTAAGGTATCGTCATTAAAGGCGAAACGTAAATATAAAACTTTTATTTCGAGTTTTTTTGTTCTCTCTCTCTCTCTCTCTTTATCCCTGAATATCAAGTGTTTTTTAGACGGAAAAGGAAATGTGAATTTTACAGATTTCACCATTAGAATAAACACTTTGGTATAATGGAACAAATGCGTTAAATAAATAAAAACTAATTACAATAAACACGCTGTAATAGAGCTAACTGTGTGGGTTGTTTGGAGGCAATACGTGAGATGTACATCTTATCTTATATAATAAGAGGAGCATAGATCAATAGCCAAGTATTACCCAACTATGGATATTTCTCTGTTCGTATCACTTTCAAATGACACAACATTTAAAAAAAAAAGAAAATATTGTCCTTTTGACTAAAGTTGCTGCTACTATTGTTGTCGGTATTGAACTTTTTATTTAAGCTCCATTTACAAAGTGTAGTTAAAATACTTCTACAACTTTTTTGTTGTTGTTATTGGTCTTGTTCGTTTTTTTTTCTATTTACTGAATTTGAACGGAAATTTTATAACCATTACAGGGGTGGTAAATGTCATTACAGCCATTAAATTGAAGCTGCATAAATATTCGTATTATGGATGGTTGGCTGGTTGGTTGCTCGGTTCATTGGTGGTACACATGTTATGTTTTACGTTTGCTTGTATGTAAGGTAATAATTCTTACATAAAAGTATCATGTTCGATTTTGTTTATCTGTTTATACAGGTGATGGTAGCCATGTTATCTATTCCATTTTTCTGGACTTTTATATTAATAATATTTTAAATTAAATTTTAGATATTTCATGTTTATTTAGGAAATTTTGTTTAGAGAATTTTAAATTTTCTATAACTATCAGTGAGAGTTTTTAATGAACTATAGAATTCTGTTGGTGTTTCAATAAAAATATTTAGCCGGTTAAGGCCATCCAAATATAAGTCTTTAGTACTTAGGCTATGAATTCATTTAAAGTGATTCTAGGTTATTCATATAAAATCTATGAATATTAGAACGCGTTTCATTCAATACCTAACAGACTGACATAACACAAAATTCGGGAATTATAATCTGATTCAGATGAAAGTGGTTTTAGCTGTATTACTTTTAGATGTTACAAACATCAACACAAACGCATAATAACCTTCACACAATAGTGTTCCTCAAGATAGCTTCTTTGAGCTTTAGTATTCAAATTGTAATGTTCCCCTATTTTTTCCAATGAGACTTTGTTGTTGTTTCGTTTGAACAATAGATATTGTTGTTCCACGACAGGCTGTTTGATTGTATGCTTAGTTGAATTGTTTTTATTGTTGTTGCTGTTTATTATTTGTTCGTTTTAAGCTCTATATAATCGTGTTGTTCATTTGTTTATTTCTTTATGTTTTTGTCATCGACATCTTTGTCATTTACTTTAAGTGTAAATTACACTGTGTATGTAAAAAAAAGGAGGTATGTCTGTTTATATACGTACATACATATTTTTATATATTGTAGTTTGGAGTACGTCTGAATGGAGTATAAGTACCCATTGAATAACATCTAATCATTGTGGAGTCTTCGTTCGTTGCAGAATGACTTTACCACTTCCATCAATAATAGAAGTAAAGTATTTCAAGTATTTGTTGTCTATGTAAGTACATACGTACATACACATAATATATAATTTATACGTAGACTAACTTCTATACATCTATACATGTATGTGTTTATAAATGCATACACTAAAAAAAGAATTGAGTAATCCATACTGGTGTTAGAAGTACAAAATTCTTGATTCATGTAGAGAACCGTTACGTACCTAAAACTCAATTTAATCCTTTTTTGAGTCAAAGTGATCTTACAGTTTTATTTTGAAAATTTTGCAATGCATACTTGATTTGAAATATAAATATAAAATTGATTTAAGAATGTAAAGTATTGAATTAATCCCAAACTGTGCTTGATTTGAGCTCAATTCGTTCTTGATTGGAGAATTTGTAAAATTTTAGCAAAAACGTTAATTAAAAAAATAGGATAATTACTAATAACATACACCATACATCGGCAGAGAGTAAAAACTAATTCTCTAGCTGGTTTTATTTCTTTTGTATACATGTGTGGGCAAACATATACATGAATGAAAGAGTACAAGAAAGCTCATTGCGTTTCGCTGATTTAAACACACATATTAAATGTACTGACATCATTTGTTAAAAACTCATTTAGTATTTATTGCAAAAGTATCTATATATCTATATGAAAGAGTAGCGTTACTGACTGATTGATTCATCATCGTACAGCCCAAACGGCTGAACCTTGAATTATGAAATTTTGATAGTGTTTTAGGTTACATAGATCCACTAAGAAGGGATTTTTGGAAATTTGTACATTTAGGAGTAAAAAAGGGGAAAAACGGGTAAAACAGGTTTTCTTAATTATCTTACCTAATATTAGTGATACAAGAAAAATTTTAAATGCACATGTATCTACTCTTAAAATAAGCAGATGGGTGTCTGGTACTTTTTTGAAATTTGTTCTTTTAAGTGTAACAAAGGTGATTTTGGTACCTTTTTTGGCCCTTCATAACTTTTTAACTAATAAACAAAATAACATTTTTGTAAATATTTTGAATATATCTCCCAAAATTAGGAGACACCTGTTTCTTACTTTTTTCAAATTCAGCCCTTTTTGGGTGTAAAAGGGAGAAAACTGTATTTTTGGTACTTTTTTTTTTAGCGCATTAAGAAAACTTTTTCGATTTATTGAAATTAAATTACGGACTAACTCTGTAATATTTATTGAAACAAAATGTTTGCTATTTCACTGGGAAAAAAGTACCAAAAAGGGTAAAAACGTGGAATTTAATTTTATTCAAACTCATTGAGCCAAGTTTTATAAAATTTAAAAAAGTAGTTTATTTACTCACATAAAATAAGCTATTGGTATATTATTTTGGAATTCGAGTATCAAGGGCTATATAGGACCAAATTCGAGTAAATTGTTTGGTACCTTTTTGAAAGCACAATTTTTCTGGAACAAATGAATGCAGATTTGAATCGTTTGAGTTTTATCTGTGATATATAGATTAAATACGCAAACTTAATTCTCAAAAAAGTATATTTTTAAGCGAAAAGGGAAAAATTTTACTATTTTTATTAGTACTTTCCACTAAGGTAGAATTTATTACACTTTTGATACTTTTCCTTGACTGAATAATATTTTGTAAGTGGGTACTCTTTGTTACTTTTAAATTCTTCAAATGGTACCTTTTGGTTTCTCTATAATTTTTCACCGGAACACATCCTTATTAAATGAGAATTTATTGAGAGAGATTTCTGTACTTTTTCGTTTTTCCGATGGTACTTTTTGATATTTTTACGATATTGAACATATAAATATAAAATTTAAAATATAGGGACCTTAGTGAATGAGAATCTACTGAAAGTGGCTTTTGGTACTTTTTCATTAATATTGAACACAGAAACATAAAATTTTTGATTAAATAAGAGGTATTTTATAGTACTTTTTTCAAATAGTAATTTCGAAATTTCTTATAATGTGGAAACTAAACGAATGAAACTAAAAATACAAGCTTCTTCCTGAATGCGAATTTATTCATGTGATATTGAACGTAAAAAATTGAAACATTAAAAAATTTTGTAAATCAATTTTAATCAATTTTAAGTAAACAAAATTTTTTATGTATTTAATTTTGGTTAGGGTAGCGAAGCACCCAGGGTATGCTAGTCTTAAATAAATGAGAATTAGATACTTATTAGGATGCGTATTTGTATTTTTAAATTAAATAAAAAATTATATTGAACTAAGTATGAAATAAGATTGAATGAGGCAAGAAATGGAATTAAGCTAAGTATGACTTGCTTAAAAAAATTTTCATATCATTTAGTTTTTGTTATTGATTTGTTTAATTAATAGCGATATGCAATTATTTTAAGAATTTTAATAGTTTTAAGTAATAAAATCGTTCTTAAATTTTTAAGAACGTTCTAGGTTAAAGTTCAGTTTTTTTCCGTGTACGAAGACTTAAACTCAAAAATTAATTTTGTTCTTGGACTGTAAATGTATGTGTGTAAATTTGTCTTTGGTTAAATACATACTACATAGTGTTATAGATTGCTTCATGAAAATAGCAGCTTTCTACATTTGTAAGAAACTTCGCCTTCGTGAGAAGGGTATATATAAGTTTTACATTCCATTAGTAATTTCCACATATAATTTTCTGGTATATATGTATATTATGGATCCTTATAGATTGCGGAGTCGATTAAGAAATGTCTGTCTATCCGTTTGTTTGTCTGTCCGTCTGTTGATATGTCTTTCGAGAAGTTTCATATTTAAAATCAGCACAATCCGTTCATAAATAACGGAGATATAATCAAAATCGGGACAACCTCTGAAAATTTACCGGCCAGGATCGATACCGATATTATTAAAAAACCAAAAACCCGGTTAGATTGATTTTAAAAATATTTCCAAACCTTAATTTCGTTATCTTGTATAATAAATAAACAAGTAAGAATTTATAGTCGTCATGGCCGACCATATGATACCCTACACCAGTGATTATGTAATAAATGTTTATTATTTTTTTAATGATAAAGTATTTAATTTCATATTTTACCTTAATTCAGAAATTTGTTGACAAAAAAGGAATTTTCTAACAGAGGGGTTATATGGGGGCAGACCGACAGACGGACGGACATAGCTAAATAGACTCTGAGCCGATTAGTATACTTTAAGGTGGGTGTAAGATCAATATTTTTGGGTATTACAAACATCAGCACAAACGCATAATACCCTCCCCACTATAGTGGTGTAGGGTATAAATACACTAGAATTTGTGTTTTGATGGTAAGAAATGTTGGTTTTCTTTTTCAATATTAAAGTATTACACTTTAGGTTTTTCAAATAGAAATAAATTTTCGATGGCTAATTAAACTGATCAGAGATTTTCAATCCTAGATATATGTAGATCATCTTAATCTTTTTCATATATATATACATAAATTTCATTTTTGTTTAGACACATGGCAGGAGATTAGAGGTCGAGCTTAAACTTCGAGTTTTTTTTATTATATATTTGAACTCAACTGTTTAATATATTTTATATACAAATTTGTATGTTTGTGTATTCAACAATCCATATCCATTTCCGCAAAAACCCCGGCCACCGTTTTGTTGTACAACAACATAACTCCATGATTATATGACTATGATTGTGGTTATTTCGTAACGATCTACTCGTTACCACTTTGTAGATGAACGGTTTTATATATACATACATATCTCTGAATATGAACGGCAGTTCTGAGAAGTCCTATTTATAAAGAATGTGCTGAGTTGATTTTGTGATGTCTTTAATAAAGCTACAGGACACAACATGTAAAATATGAAATTTTATGAAACGTATTACGAATATATCTTTAAATAATTTAAATTATAATTAAATTCGTCGTATTGCGGTATTTTATATAATTGATGACAACTTCCATATAAAACTCATAACTTAAGCCTCTTAAAATGCTGCAGGGTACAAATCTACATAAAGTATATCAATACATATTTAAATGTAGAAATATCTGTGCGCGGTAGAGTATTTGTTTGTTTATTTGTTTTTGTGTGAGTGTATGTTAACGTCGATTATTCAATTTACTGCATTTGGTATTGGCAGCATTAATTCTTGGTATTTTTGTTACCGGAATGTATGCCATTCGGAAATTTCATAAAATATTGGTATTGAGTTCTATCATTATCAACCACTACCGTTAGCAGTGCTCTACAAGTGCCACAACAGCAACAACAACAACAACCACCTTTACCACCACTATAGCCACTACCTCTATCCAGGATGAGTATTATTACGACCTTTTGCCGTTTGCTTTGAGGTGGGATTTATATCCACATGTTCTTCATTCTAGGACCCATACAAAATAACAACAGCAACTACAACTGAATAAAAATTCCATTGGATGATCCTTTTTTGTTTGAATGTATGAGTGAGTTGAATTTTCTTGTATTGGAATATTTCATTTAGGCATTTTTATGTTTAAATGTGATAACGAAATATTTTTATTATTTTATTGTTTTATGTTGTATGTATGTATGAATATTTTTTTTTCGTATTCATGAAACAGAATATGGAAATTTAATATATGTAAATATGTGTGTGTGTGTGCGAATATTTTTATATTGAATAAGTATTGTAAACTAAAGCTTTTTTTTTAATATTAACAACGGGATATTTTTTTGGGTTTGTAAATTCAATTTAAATATTTAAGGAATTTAAAAAAATTATTCAACAAATTCCACAATAATTAAATAAATTTTTAGAAAACAAGATTTAGCGATAGAATTAAAATTAATTTTATTCACGCTCAATTATTTAAAAACAAGTATTAATAAATATTTATATTAAATTATATAAACAGCTCCAAAGGCTTATTTGTAGTTTTGGCGAACAATAAAGTTTATTATTTGTATAGAACTCTATTCAGGAAATGTATTTACATAGTGAAATTTATTAAATTATGAGAGAATAAATAATAAAATTTAAATGACACAAATTTTCGATATTTTCTAAATTGAATGGTAATCGTTTTTAGGTTTTAAATAATAAGTATACGTCTGGTATCCATCACAATGATGAAAAAACCGAAGGAGGCAATTTTACCATGAAATGTTTAGTATTTATTTCCTCCTTAGTTTTAAATGCAAAAAGGACAAGATAGACGTTTTATATATTAATATATTGGAAATTACATCTTATTTTCAGAAATTTAAGTTTTTTAAGAATTCAGAAATTTATAGAACCCCTTTAAAAAAATTCGCAAAAATTGTTTTTTGTTGAATTTTTACGAAGACAAAAATTTTGGAATTTAAATAAAATGTCTATTTATAAGTACTGTTAACGAAATTTTACGGTTATATAGACATTTTCATTTAGAAGAAAAGAAGAACCAAGAAAAAAATTGTGAAATTTGTTATCACAAATCTCTCAATTATCGAAAAAGTTTTAAAAATCCCAAAAATGAGACTTTCTTGTTTCTTAGTTATAATATCGGCACTAGGGGCGTGATTATCGAAACCCTTTACATAATAATTAAGAACACATTAAGCCATCTAAAATGGTTTACTATTATTTAATATCGACTAAGCGTTTTGAGAATTTTTGCCCTAAAGTTGAATTTTTGATAAAAAATTTGGCATTTTTTGGATGATCCTGGTCCCCTCCAAATCAAAAGTTTTGAAATCTCTGTACATTTAAAATGTTTTGTTTAAAGTTAGCTTTTCAAAAAGTATAAACTTTTTTTACATCTTCTTAGAAATACTTTAAAAAATTTAAAAACAAAACAAAAAAAAAAAAAAATCGCCGTTTCTGATTATTTTAAATTGAAATTCTTTGAACTCAGTAATGATTTTTAAACAATTCCTTCATTGTATGATATATAGGTTAGGTTGATAGGAGGATGTATACTACATCAAATACGAAGAAATACACCTAGGCCACTACCTTTTCATGAAAAAATTTTTGTTCACTGAGTGTATTATTTTTCAATGTTCAGAAATTCAGTTTCCTGAACGAAATTCCTAAGAATTTTCCAATCAGTGTTAGTCAGGAATGTTATTTACGAAATAACATCACATCCAAGATGTATATAACTTCAATCACCTGATATCGCCCTAATTGCCTTCTGGCTGTCGGTAAATATTTTAAGCCCTGTGGGCTCCATATTTATTCTAATCCAATTAGCACATTACGTTATTGCTCGGACTTATGATTAGGTTACCACCGTTTACCGTTTCTGTTCCTGGGTCATCAATATAGAACCTCAGGTCCACTTTGTCCCCCAATTTAGAGCTATCCGTGTAACAACGGATTCCTTTGCTCTAATGTTCCGCTTGATTAAGACATTCTATCTGGGATCAGCTTTTCAAAGTTTCCTACATATTCTGTGTCTGGTATGCGATCAGGCGCATCCGAAGATTGTGTATAACCTTCCAATGTGTCCAGAATACGTTGATGACGTGTCCTATAACCGCTTTTGGCCGCCAGTTCGCCTAAAGTAAAGAGCCGTTCGGCTGTTAGTGCCATCTCATATCTTATTATGTTTCAATGAGTGGAATATCTAGGAAGGTTTCCAGAGACTTGGTTGAAGTAGTACACATGGCACCACATATACCCAAGCAGCATGTACGCTGAACTCGATGTAGTAATTTGAGATTACACTTTTTGTCCAAAGCAAGATTACATTTTTATAAAGCCAATTTGTCATAGTAGGACTAAGACCCCATTTCATGCCTATAATTCTACTACATATCGCCCAGCACCGATGTACCTTGCTGATTCTATCCTCTATGTGATGTCTCCATTTTAATTTCCGGTCAAGTATTACACCTAAGTTCGTTTAAAAAATGTAATATATCCGATGTGTCCTACTTTGTCCTGACAACGCCCCTTGGTCCCATGGGATCTAAATTCACACCCGACAACTCTTCCTCTTAACGCATGTAAAATTTCATTTGAATTGGGCAAACCGTTTAGATATTACATAATTACATATTTCTCTCTTTTTTATTTGTATACCACTCTGCCTCGACTAAATGCTTTAAATTTTGAAACATAGTGTAGCCAAATATACAAGAAGAGTCTGTGAAAATTTAAAGAAAATATGGTCTGATGTTTTGGCGTCTCTAGATTTAAAACAAATTCACAAATAAACACATACCCATTAGATAACATTTGGTAACTGGCAATGTTGCTCCAACATCAGCATCAATATTGCATGCTGGATAATGTAATACTATATGGTATATCATTATTGAACCAACATTATATTCTTACATATGTGTAGTCTGTTGCATCGAAAAAATCAATATTACTCATACGCTAACAAATATACATTTTAATTAAAATTTACAACTTGTTAGAACGAAAAAAAATACCAAACAAAATATTTATGTACACTGAATGACATAAAAGATATATGTATACATTGCAATTATTTATCCACAACAGAAACAACAAACTTAAATAATATTCATACAATATTTTCTAATGTTATAAAAAGCAAAATAGAAGCAACAATAAAAATAATAAAAAAAATGTAATATATTGTCAAGTGAACAATTGATAAATGCGTGGAACCGTTTTACAAATAAATTAATGTAAAACTGAAATAATCAAGCGGATTCTAAAAAAATATATATATGAAAAAATCTAACATACAAACATACTATAATAATAGACATTTGCGAAAATGAAATAAACGAACATGCAAATAAACGAATGAATGAATAAATGCTTCATTTGATGATAATGTTGCTAAGAGACAAAAGCTGTTTGAGTGAAAAAAAAAACGAAATGAAATATTTTAACAAGATTGAACGATGGCTGGAAACCCCATTGCAATTATAGATAATTGTTTAAAACAGCTGCTGCTCTTAAGAGTTGGATTGCTAAATAACAAAATGTTATAGAAATAATAAAAAAAATAAGTTTGATTTGAATTATTATTTGAAGTCTAAAAATAACAGCTGAGACCAAAATCCAGCTACATTTAAAATAACATATTTACAACATTTAAATTACATGCAATTTTCAACAAAAATAAATATGAAAAAACAAATATTTCCAAAATTGTGTTTAACTGCTAACAGTTTTAAAGAGTAAAAGGACAGTAACAAAACAAGAAAATACCCCAAAAAAAGTTATATAAAACAATTTAGTAGCCATGACTATTTAAAATTTATTTAAGTATAAATGTACATACATATATCGACAATTCCCAAAAATATTTGTGACATCACTTTGCGTGCTTTTCGTATACGGCTGAGTAATAATTTAAATTTTCAGATGGAATTCATGGTAGTTCTCTGGTGTAAAATATTTAAACCAGCTTTCAACATTTGTATATAATTTTTAATAATACAAGAATATGTATATCGATGTCCTGGTAAAAATTATAAAAAATTATAAAATCTGAAAAAAATCTATATATCAGTTGATATAAATGTGTCATAAATCATATTATTCTCTCAGGAGATCTGAACAATTGTAAAAGAAACTTTATCAAAATATTGAGGTACATAAATCTGTGGCCAGAGTTTTTCAAAGAAAGACTGTTCAAAGCATTTAAATATAAATAATTTTAACGCATCTAATTGGCGATTATGGTTTATTTCATTATGTACAAAATATTTGCATTCATTCTTCAATAGATCAAATTTTTAATGATCTAAATCAGTTTCATTGATATAAAAAAAATGTGAAATGATGTTATGTATAAAAATTTTTCTAATACTATTTATATTAGATACATGGCTTCTAAACTCTCACTTTACCAGAAATATTTTTTTGTTAAGAGTTGTTGTTTCTTTTATAAATTTTGTTATTCTTTTTTGTGCTAGAGGGATGAATATTAATAAGATAAAATTTTAAATCTTTTAAGGAAATTATGATTTAAATAAATACAAAATTTATTTCTTTTTGCATATAAGAACAAGTACGAAATTATTTGCCTTGCCTTAGATATTCTTAAGCCATCTATGTACCGATGTTAACCGAATTCAATAGGCTTCGTCTCCGGAACAATATAAGAATTTGTGCCCAATTTCATTGAATTATCTTCAAAATTGCTATCTGTAGTTTTATAACAAGGGGGGCTAGGTGAAATATGGACCTACGTTAATCAATTTTAATAGGCTTCGTTTCAGGGACAACAGAAGATCATGTACCAAATTTTACTGAATTATCTTCAAAATTGCTACTTGTAGTTTGATTACAATGTTTACAGACAGATAGGCAGACGGGCGGTCAGATAGACAGACAGACATGATTCTAAGCCAATTAGTATACTTTAATCCAAATCCACTCTCCACAAAAGTGGAGGATCCCAAATTCTTAAACTACTTTATATTTATACCCTATATAAAGTAGTTTAAGAATTTGGGATTCTGAATTTAAAATTTTTTATATTGACAGCAATTATCGTAGATAAGGAAAGTTGGTATACAAGTTTATACCATCAAGTGAGAAAATTCGGAGCAAAGCTATATGTACCTCCCATATATCCTACATTTCAATCATTTCAGCATAATTTTTATTGTAAGAAAACATTTTCATTTAAGCCATTAAGTACTTAAACGTATAAATCAAATAATATTTACAAATAAAATGGAGAAACTCAAAATAAAGTACATATTTATTTATTTTCTTACATGTAAGTCATTATAAGACTACTTAATAGTAATGCAGATGGTATGTATAAGTCTTTGAAAAGTAAGTAATTGTGTAAATACATGTCATTACTTCCCAGCAAAAATAAAGCGAAGTACTTCCTAAAGGATAACATTTATCACCAATTCAAAAGTAGCAATTAGTGATTTTTTTTACCTTTTGTGGAAGTAATGTTTAACGACTTCCGAAAAAGCGAAAAAAATTCTTTTTTTTCAATGCTGAAGATATTTTTTTTGTTCTTACATTTTTGTGAGATAAAAAATTTTACTTTTAGGCTTCTGTTTTAAATGTATCTATTACCTTCATTAATGTTAATACTAGCATACCCTGGGTGCTTCGCTACCCTAACCAAAATTAAATACATACAAAATTTTGTTTATTCAGTCAAGATCAGGTATGTTGAAATTTATGTTCCTAGGTTGAATATTTTAGAAAATTCAAAAAGTACCATTTATGAGATAAAAATTACTAAAAATTATCTCTTAAAGAATCTTATTCAATGAGGACCGTGCATGTTTAAAAATCATTTGTTTTGACTTCATATTATAGAACATACAGAGTATCATTTGAAGATAGAAAAAGTACCAAAAGTGGAATAAACTCTACCTTAGTGGAAAGTATTAATAAAAATAGGAATACTTCAATAAATCGAAAACGTTTTCTTAATGTGCTGAAAAAGTACCAAAAACACAGTTTTCTCCCTTTTACACCCAAAAACGACTGAATTTTAAAAAGTTACGAAACAGATGTTTCCTAATTTTGGGAGATGTATTCAAAAATATTACAAACATATTATTTTGTTTATTAGTTAAAAAGTTATAAAAGGCCAAAAAAGGTACCAAAATCACTTTTGTTACACATTTTCACCCCTTAAAAGAACAAATTTCTAAAAAATACCAGACACCCATTTGCTTATTTTAAGAGTAGATACAGGTGCATTTAAAATTTTTCTTGTATTACTAATATAAGGTAAGATAATTAAGAAAACGAGTTTTACCCGTTTTTCCCCTTTTTACCCCTAAATGTACAAATTTCCAAAAATCCCTCCTTAGTGGATCTACATAACTAAAAACACATCTACTGTCAAAATTTCTTGATTAACTCTTTGTACTCAGTTTTTCATAATCAGCTCTTATGCCCCTGTAAAAGGACCTTAAAGTTTAAAGGACATACAATTTCAAAAGATGAAATTCCAAATTTATATAAAAAATTTGATATTAATATTAACTGAAGCTGAGAACCTCTGCTTGAAAATAATGTTATATATTTCAATTCATCAGGATTAAAAAAGAGATGGAAGCTTAAAGAAAATTTGTTCCAAAAAATTAGTTAAACATTTTTGTTTCGAAAATGAGACCTTTTCTACATTTAATTTAATTTTCGATTTTTTGTCTAAGTGGGTCAAATAAATAATATGGATAGAAGATACAGATTCCCAGCTTTCATTTGATACCAATATTAGTATCATACAACACATATAAATATTTAAAATATTCGTTTGAAATTGTAAGTCCTTTAAACTTTGAAGTCCTTTTATTAGAACGGAGTATGCAGAATTGCTCTAAATATATCAACTTTTCCATGTGTGAAAGCTTTTTTTCAAAATTGTTACAAGGCGTAATAATACAATTTTACTTCCGAATAACTTGCAAAAAAATAGCAAAAAAATTACTTTATGAGAATGAGTTCAGAAGTAGTGAATTTGGAATCAAATAAAAAGGACATCCATCCTATGACAAGCCTGTGTTAAAATCTTCACTCTTTAGCTCTTTTTCAGTACATTGAAAAGTAAAATAAGTAAAAACCCATATAAACAGCTTTTCACTATTTTTTCAGTGGCATTTCAACTCATTATTTTAACATGGCGAAATCATTGAAACAAGTACTTACCACACTCCGTTACAAATAAGTAATTAAATTAGTCATTACAAAAGGGGGAGTTAAGAAGTTGCTTTGTGTTATGCTCAAAAACTACCGTCATATAATACGAACCTAAATACCACGCGATCATATAGAATGTTGAAATAAAACTCAAAATAAGTACTTACGTAAATGTCATAATAATGGTACTTAAAAGTAATGCAGATGGGATATATGAATACCAGTAATTAAAAAGTGACTAGCATTACCGAGTTTTTGCTGGGATGTAATCGTACTGTCCTATATATCAGTTTATATTAAATAAAGTCAAAAGAGTTCTGTTTTGTAACCAAAAAAATGTTGATTTGCATTTTAAAAAATGAACAAAACATATTTTTTTTCTTAACTTAAACTCTAATACATGAGTATAAATTTTAATAAACATCCGAAAAACTCATTTAAAGTTTTGTTTCTACTTTCCTAAATAATATTGAAGTTGTGCTTACTATATTTGGAGTTTATAAAAACACAATATTAAAGGTTATTTTTTAATAAACAAAAAATATATACATATATTTTTATGATAATTTGATTATCTTCTGCCTTTGAGCAAGATATCATATACATTTCTTTCTTTCATTTACAAAAAACAACAACTACAGTTATAACAGATTATGGAAAAACGCCTGAGAAGAAAAAAAATAATAATAATAAAAAAAATATTTGAACAATAAAGAAACCTTCACACAAAAACTAACACGCTAAGGCTTATTCCTATCTAGCAACCCTTAACGCTTTAAACTTACTGCATTATGAGGTAGTAATCTCACGCCATCACCTTTACCACCAGTCGTCACCCACAACCAGTAACATCATAATCATCATTATTATTGTCAGTGTGGAACCGTATTGTACAAACTTTTTCTTTGCGTTGTAAAAGTTTCTCAAGCATTAAACATTGTTGGCGGTTTTTTCTTTAATGTATCTCACACCATTAATGTGAGGGAGGGTATTATGGGTTTTGTATTGATGTTTTGTAAGTCTTATAAAATATTGTCATAAATTCCCCCCGGGGTATGCTTCCTTGATGAAAGACCCTCATCTTGGTGCATTGTAATCCCAGGGTATAGAGATGCTACCAGTTCCTCTAGTCTAGTATAAACTGGTGATGTCAATTCACTTCTTGGACTTTTCTTGGAATGATTTGTCATGAGGTCGAACCAGAGAACCACATAATTTGGTACTACGGGTGGCCAGTTGCCCGCAAGACTTGTTCTGGCTGGTCAGTTGGTTGAGGTTCTTTCAGGATCCACTTAGGGGCTGTGGTTTAAACCCAAATTGGCGAGAAGAGTAAGTGGCGGTTAAAAGACTGATACACGATGAATTCAATATTTCGGGATAAGTTAGGTGCTGTTGCCGAATGACAACAGATACCCCACAGAGGAGTGACTGTGGGACAATGCGTTGTAAATGAGTTGGTGTTAAATGTATACGATACAGGATTAATGTAGGGGTCTACCGATCTTATCCGCCCGTATACCTAGAGTGAGTCTGTCGTATGTTGTTCTCTTATGAGTGTGTCGGATGAGTGAGAAGTGTGCTGGGTTGAATCTACCGGTTACGTCTCTAGGTGCTGTTTCCGACTCTACAGAGACCATCCCATATGAGTTGTTGTAAACAGAAATGATGTTTTGCATCTCGGAAGTCAAGCAACGGGGCAGCAATGGTCAGAGATTAGATAGCTCGAGCACTCGAGCAAGATGCACGTATTCTAAGCCGGAAATTCCATGTTCCACGCGTGTAAGAAGCATAATGGGCGGTGGTGAGTCGTTGCAAAAGCTCACCCAGTAGTTGAAAAAGACCACCGTAAAATAAGGCCTTCAATGCAGATGTTCATAAATCCGTTTTCAAATATAGCGATCGGTTCAGAATAATTTTCTGAGGTATTTTATTTTGTATTAAACAACAGGGAATTTATGTTGAATTTCACGCTATGCTACTATTTCTAAGCCAGTTATGAACGGTTACGACGGGCCATTCTAGTCCTTATCTTCATTTCCCAAAATTATTTTTATTTCAATGAAACTAATTTATATCAGTAAATATTTACTCTTTTGAAGAATTAATCCAATTATTTTTTTGTACAAGTTTCGAGAATTGAATGTAATAAAAGTAGAGATGGAAAAGGATAAATACCCAATTGCTAAATACCCGGGAAAATCGGCTATAAAATAAAATTTTGTTTTGTAAACCAATTTTGCATCAAAAATTCATTTATATTCAAGCAAATTAAAAAAATCGCAAATATGAGTACATAACCAATTTTATATCCTTTACACCTTAAAATACCTAAAAAATAAAATTGTTCGTTCTTATGGCAACGACATACATTAACAGCATTTGTTTGGAGAATAAAATTTTTGCAGAAAAAAAATTATTGTAAACATTTTTTACAGCAAATTTTATCAGGATCGGTCCATAACCCCTTATAAGATCCCCTTCAGAAAATTACTTAAAAACTCATTATTGGCTTAAAATACGAGCACATCGATGAAATTCGACATCAACAAGTTAAATAGGAACTGAACGAATTTGATGAGGATCTGTCGATAACTGACCCTACCCTCCATATAAGGTCCCTTTCCGAAATAGATTTTAAACTCATTTCAACTCATATCTTATATGAACACAGACCAGTCCCTTTCCGAAATAGATTTTAACCTCATTTCATTTCTAATATAAACTCAGACCATATACTATGATCAATATTTCTATGTGTTACAAACGAAATTATAAAATCTATATATCCATATTTTTTTCTTATTTAAAATTGAGAAATATTTACATCCTTTCGAGAAGTTTTCTTTTAACATACATACATACATTTTAATTTCCTCATTTTAGGTCAGAAATTAAATAAAAGTTTATTTGTTGTTTAACTAGGAAAAGAAAAGCTCGCAATCATTTTAAGTAAAAAAGATACAAGTAAGAGATAAAACAGATAGAAAAAATGGTACCCCATCCCCCTTTAATAAAAGGCATGTTAAATAAAGTAGCTGAAAAAAACAACACATAAAACTTTTTCCATATATACACCCTACAATTTTCATAGTGCCTCAGGTTGTACATTTAGTCTACGAAGCGACAGTTATTATTTAAACGCAACCTCTTTTAGTTTACATTCTATTTTTTGTTTGTTTTAAAAATGTATTTTTTTTATTTCTTTATTTGAAAATTGTAACAATAACTAAGTTAGTAAAGTCAAAATGAGGCTACAGAATAATGGTGTTTATAGAAGGAGAATGTATGAATGTTGGTGAATTCTATGTATAGGCTACGGAAGTGCACTGTTAACAAAGGAAGTAAGAGCATAAATGGGATTCATAATAAAGGAAAAAAGCGAAACATTCTATATATATTTTTTTGCGCTTGATAATTTAGCAAATTTTGCTTTTATATTCCGTTTGTTTAATGTATTTAATGTTTATTTTTGCCGCCATTGTTTAGGAATTTAATTTCTTTAGAAAAATTTACGCAAAAAAAATTAAAACTTTGCAAAGTAGAAATGCAAAAAAAATGCTTTTAACATTCCTAATTTTGCCAAGTACACGAGGTATGTGGTAGAAGAGATAGATAAACACATAAAAGACAAGAAAAGTGTTTTAATATCCTTCATCTTATGCCTCCAGGCAGCTGCGAAAGAAGGGAATTTCCTTTTAGTACACGACCTAAATATTTGGTTTGAAAAAAAAAGAAATTTGAATAAAGAAACAAGAAAATATTTCATTTGAATTTGATGAATAAAGGGTTATCTGATTCCAGGCAAGTTCCAGCTTAAATTTAAAGATTGTCATGGTTAATGAAAAATATTATATCGCGTTCTAAACGCAATTTAAAAACTATAAAATTATTTTGAAAATTTAGTAATATCATTGAAAATGCTACTATTAATAACATTGTTAAAAACGTTTATTGGTCGAAAAGTTTTGATTAAAATTATCCCCTCATGTCTCTTAAACTGAATAATTTGAAAAAATTTATTATGAATTTTTATTACGTTTAATAAAATAACTGCCGGTTGCTTTATAACTTTGTAAAAGCTCTTATTATTTGCCACTAGAGGCATTTGTGGACGATAGCTTCTGGTCAATTACAATTAAAAACTATGAAGAAATTGCGAGTTTTACAACAGAATAAAAAATGCATGTAAGTAGATGTTGTATGCTTGATTGCATTAACAAAAAGAACAGTAAAAAAATCAAAAAATCCATGATGACACTCATAAATTTACAAATATGCATACAAGGGTGTCCAAATAATTTTTATGCAAATAATTTGAATGAGAAAATTCAAATTGATTTTACGATATTTGTAAAAAAAAACTTCAGCATTCTAGCTTCCCGTATTTTTAACTTACAGACGGACGGACATAGTTAGATCACACAGTGGGGGAAATTAGCAAAATTTCACAAAAACAGGTATAAATGTATTGTTTATTGACGGTTGTTAACAAAATTTCGCACGCCTTGAGAGAATGTATTTCAGAGTATTAATTTTGTATTTGCATTTTATAAACCTACTTTTTTGAGCAAAATAGTTCGACAAGAAGTTTAAAAGTTACGGTTATCGAAACAAGTAGGAGTTCTATATTCGGCTAAGCCGAATCTTCTATACGCGTCATTAGTGTGTTTAAAAAGTTAATTTGAATTTGTACATATCTATATATTTTAAATCTTTATTTATTCATTGATATTTATATCACAATCTCCCATCCCTGACAAGCGTTAAATTTGACAATAACAACAATAACAACAAGTAAGAATGTATAGTCAGGCCTGGCCGACCAGTGAGTAGTACGTAAAAAATGTGGATTACGCAGGCTGACAAAATTTGAAAAACGTGGAAACGAGTTAGACGATTCTAAAGAATTGAGCCGCGGTAAATCCGAATCTGGAATTTTAGAATTTCTCCATCTCATCTGGAATTTGAGATATCGTGTCCTGAAATTTTAGATACATTACAACAGCGTCAAGACAATTTAAATTAAACATATTGTGTGCCATCTGAAAGTTCAAAGTTCATAAAGGCTTAACATCTGACATATCTTCTTTCTTCTTTGAGATATCTTCACCTAAAACTTAAAAACTCAATATTGGTATTTATACCTTACACTTTATAAATATTGTCAATAACTAACAAATATATTTGATTCCAAACTATCTGAAAGTGTTCGAATCGTCTCAAAATCACTTTCCCATTCGACTTAACGAGGTCTGTCCGTCCGTCATACAATAAATTTTAAAATAATTGGAATGTAATTTTTTTTTCTAAAATAAGGCCAAATGTACGAAACAATACAGACTTTGTCAATTTATTGTTACATCAATCTTTAGGTGAAGATATCTCGAAGAAGAAAGAAGATATGTCAGATGTTAAGCCTTTATGCCAGATATGAGTCTGAAGTCAGATTCGTATTCAGCCCAAATTTATTCCTTTAGACAAATATACTTTAGTTTTTGGGTTAAACATTTTTGCCTTAATTACGAAATATTTTAACATTTTGTTGTAGGTTGTACGGGGGTAAATATGGGCCTATCCTTATTAATATTGACGTAGGAATTTACGTTTATATTAAAGTTTTTTATGCAGACTTTTATCGTGATACTAGTGTTTATAAGTGAATTATTGAACTTCAAGTCATTTTTGAAGGGAACTTTGTAGACCGATCATTATAAAAATCATCCCGATTATAACAAGTGAGAGTGTTATATTCGGCTGTGCCGAATCTCATATACCCACCAGCAAACCGTATGCCTTAAAAGGAATGCTCCCCTATAAACATCAGGATGATATTACTCATCAAATTAACTGAAGAAGACCTTATATGAGAGAAAATTTTTTACATCAATTTAGGTTCATACAAAAGATGTTTACATCAAATATCACTTTCCGACACTTTCGCATGAAATTCGGTAGGAAGATTTACGTTCCTATAAATGTTTCTTATATAAAATTTCTTAACTCGTATAAAAAATATGTGTGTCGAATTTCATCGCTTTTTTGTATTCTGTATTTTTAAGCCAGTAATGATCGTTTAAGTAATTTTTTGAAGGGCACCTTATATAGGGTCAATTATGGACCGATCCACATAAAGTTTGATAGAGAGATTTTGTCTTCGTTGAAACTTATGTATGTCAAATTTCATCACTATACTCGTATTTTTAAGCCAGTAATGAGCGTTAAAGTCATATTCTGAAGGGGGCCTTATATGGGGGATATGGTCAATTATAGACCGATAAACATAAAATTAGGTAGGGAGATTTTGGATCATATGAAACTTATTTATGTCGAATTTCATGGCTATACTCTTACTTTTGAAACAGATATGCCCATTAAAGCTGTATGGGGGTTATCCGAAAACGTGGACCGATATTGCCCATTTTCAATACCAAACAAACCTTGTGGAAAATTTCAATCCTCTATCTCATTCCTTTCGGACTCTACTGTTAGACATGAATGTCGAGAGTTTAACGTGAACACCTGCCTTGACTGCCTAATTTCACAGTGGTCTTTTTCATCCACTAGGTAGACTAGAGACGGTCTACCCGCGCCCCTGAATTCTTCAATGGAGAACTCAGGTAGCAATTTTTGTACATGGCACAAGCACTTTGTTAAAGAACTCGGGCTATCTAATCTCTTGCCATAGTTGCCCCGTTGCGGAATGACAGGCAGCATGAGATCAATCCCAATGCAAACCCCGACAAGGAAAAAGCAATCACTGGTCTAAAGTCAATAGAAGGGGGTGACTAGTTCCAACATCAGGTGAAATCAATCTTCCGGTAAGCCGGAAGGTGACCACCCTTATGATGTCATGAAAGATTGCATTATTCAAAATGCAATCCCCATCATCTAATGACCCATTCCTTAACCTCTTTAAGCCCGCGCAACCACACTACTGAGATGGATTATTAATTCCAATAATTGCCCCGACAAATTAGTCGCGTAGCATGTATCAATATATCCTGTTGAGATGGCAACAGCACCGAAGAACTTCCCCGAAGCGTAAAAAGGCATAATAAATCAGTACTAATCTCCAATATATGGAGACTTTCCCGATCTTTTACCAATTTTCGCATCAGTTCCATTCCCATGATCATAAAGATCGCTCTACGGGATGACAGGCAACCATTGAATACTAACCTGACAACTCCCCAGCATATACCGGCGTCCCACTACACGACCGGTAAGAAATACCGATCGGGTTTAGGAATCCAGCATATGCTGCTTTGTACACAGACCTGTTCGAAGAGAGAATTATCCAACCCATTAGGTATAGGATATATCAGTCCTTAAACCAACATTCTCTCCCCGCGATTTGGGTTTCAACCACAGCCACTACGTGGATTCCGAAGGAACCTCAACCAATTGACCGGTCAGATTATATGACAGATTATATGGTGCTCTGGTTAGACCCCATGCCAAATCATTCCGAGACGAAGCCAAGGATACATTTGACATCACCAGTTTATAGTCCCGGCAGACTAGAGATACTGGTAGCATTTCTTTACCCCGGGATTGCAATACACCATGGTGGGTGTACCGTTAGACAGACAGGAAGAAAGACAGACAGACGGACGGTTATAAGAACATATTATTGAAATGATTTACGAATACCCTTAACTCAGCATTTGTTGTTTTTATTTTACATTCTTATGTAAACATGTACGTATATGTATATATGAATGTATACATACTTGCACTTGTATAAATAATATTTCGAATAAAATGAACAACTTCCGGCATTAATTTGGAATAACATTTACACACATACACTTACATACTTTAAATTTTATCGAAAAGTAAAGATTTTATGTTTATAACTTATTCCTTAAAATAATGAAAATTTGGCCTCATTGGACCCTGGGACTCATATAAAATTCATTCAGAAGGTCACATAATTTTGATTAAATTTGATCATCACAAATGAGATAAAATCCAACATAAATTAATGATTCTAAAAACCTGGTAACATCCCTCATGTTAATCTTTAGATACGAGAATCTTTAGATATAAAGATCTAAATTTTGAAGATCTTGGTCTTAGTTATATTAGGCTAATGTTTTCTTTTTTTCTTATAGGAAATTTAAAGTTAGTAAAATTCCCATTATTACATATTTTCTTTAAACATACACTCTCTGGCAATAACATCTACTATTTTAGTTTCCGCTTAAATTTCTTCCTCAGTCATGATTCTAGTTAATTCTTCTCTCCTTTTCAATCCTAGTTTGTTTTATTATTGGTAGTACAAAATACAAACTTATTGCCAACATCACTTTGCTTAACAATCAGCATACTTTTAGTTGAATATATCAGCTTTTGGCAAATAACAATTTCAAGTTGTTTTATTTTCTGTACATTTCGATTCGTATATTTTTTTTTCCATTCGTCTGTGTACATTTTGCTTTAGCCGTTTCCTTTGCCCATTTGTCTTGTTTGTTTTTCTACTTTTTAGTGAAGTGAGTTAAAAGTCCTTCAAATGAATTTAGTTTCATTCACATTTGCTGGAAGTTGGTATATTTTTTTTTTCAATTTTTTTTAACCACCGTTAAAAATGATGGAGGCATATTGATGTTTTATTCTGTTTGTAACACAATAAAATGTTGTTCTCAGACCCAGAAATATATACATATACTATAAGACTACCCGTTCGTCTGTCTGTTAAAAGCACGATAGGGTCAGAATGGAAAGATCAAATATTTTCTATCGATTAAGTTTGTTGACATTGAAAACGCCTTTCGATGACCTTTCATATGATATAACATGTGCGTGATATATGAAAAAAATGGAAAAACCTTAAAAAAGGAAATTATTATAGTTTGATCTAGCTTACCAAACATTGACATCAGGGTAACAATTTTGAGAAAAGTTATCTTATAACACTGTGCAACAAGAAAATCTTTCCCAAATGAGACCAACGGGAAATGAAAGTAGACCATGAGTAGACTAAAATCCCCAAAGGTTTGAAAAAGTTAGCTCGAGTTTTTAATTTCTAGATATGTTAGAATATATACAATATCAAATTTAATCCTTTTTAGAAAAACTGTTAGAAATATGCACTTTGAACCTCGATAAAATTAAAATCGTGACGAATTTGGAAATTTTGGAGAACTTAAAATTTTTGTATGTATGAGAAGAATGTGTACACCGAATTTCATCAAAATCAGAAAGGATAATGCTCAAAATTTTTTGAGCAAACAATTTTCCACTTTTAGTGAGAACATTAGTAGCTTATTAATTAAGACATTATGCCATATATTGCCCAATTTGATGGTGGGTATTTTATAGATTCGACATAGCCGAATATACCACTATTACTTGTTTGAAATTTATTTGTTCTTACATCCACTTTTCATTTCAATTTTTTATTTACTATCTTAAGTGGATGTGTGTTAGGAGCTAGTGTGTGTTTTCATGCAACCCCTGAATAAGACTTTAGAGCTTATAATTATGTTTAAAATAAAAATTTAAATTTTATATACTCTTTTGGTTTAAATATGATATACTGCATAGTTTCGTAATGATCGGGCCACATTTCTGATTTATGATTTAAACGTCCACAATTTACTAGCATCATAATTAAATTTTAGTCATGTTCTGAAGTGGAGTTTGAACTTTGTTGAGATACTGAACATTTAACATAATTCTGAGCTCAAAATTCCTATGGGGTTAAGGCATAAATAATGGACATAATTTAACCATTTTCAATAGTCTTTTTCCTTGGAAGCGTATAATCCAAATTTCATTAAATTATCTTAAAAATTACTAACTGTAGCGTGCGCACAAGCTTTACATAGACACACAGACAGACAGTCAGACGGCCAGACGGACATAGCTAAATCAGAAAGTGATTCTGAGCCGATTGTCCATTAGAATTATCTATCCCTGCATTAATATATTTTCGTTCATTTTCATTGCAAAAGCAAGAAACGAGCGACAATACAACCTCCTTCAATGACAGCTCATATGAGACTGAATTGTGTTTTCTATGCGTGTGAGTAGTCTGTGTAAATTTAGTAACGGCCAAAATACACAGTGTATAGGAGTTGCCGATCGTGGCTCTAAACCAATTTAAAATTATTTTTTCCGTAATCAGCTCAAAATTAGGAAATTTTTGAGACCCATTACACAATATATTATTTATTTTTCTCATGTTCAGTACATTAAAACGTATTTATTGAAAGATATTACTACATGAGATTCTTCAAAAGGCTGTTCCTCGGGACACTCTAATGTACATATGGAAAATTTCTTACAAATTTAAAAACTATTCTTTAAGTCAGTCGAAAAGCAGAGTTAACAACTAATAATAATTACCGAGAGTAGATAAGAACCAATATTTGACCGAGCACTTTCAGCAAATAAATCTTTGAAGTCGGAAAAACAAGGTGATCTACATTGAGCCTCCATATAGCTGCCATTGAAGAAATTGTTGTGTCCATTTTCAAAATTTCTTCGTATTCATCTTTGCTACTTCCATGTTATATTTTATCGCAATCAGATCTATCGTTTAAAAATGCCAGATTTTTTTTTTTTCCAAAAAATGACACACAGTGGTATAGGAAAAAAAAAGAGGGAAATAATTCGGTAACTTCTAAACGGTTAATCCGATTTTAATGAAATTTGGTATGCACAAAGAGGAGGTGTTGTCGGTTTTGAATTTGGACCTTATAGGCCAACCAGGGGCCCGGCGGGGGGTCCTCAAATTAGGACACCTCGGCTATGTTAAATTTTTAAAACGATCCTATTTCTTCATTTGAGTTCCGATTTAAAAAAAATTTCGTATATAGAATCTCCTCGTCGAGCACTATAAAAAATTAAATTATCTCTTATAGTTTAGGAGATATTCGCATTTGAAAATTAAAATTTTAAAATTTTTACCGTCCTTACTTTAGTTTTTTTGATAATAGCGGCTCCAAATATTCCCGATTTTCGCCATTTTTTTTATTCGCTTAACAACAAGTTTATATATCAAGCAGTGAAAGAATTATGTAAAAGTCATGACTGAGTCCAAAGTTATAGGCATTTTAATTTAAAAAATAAAAAAAGGCGATTTTTTGTCATTTTTTTGGGAAAAAAGTATCTTTTTCTTTTTAAGTTATCTAAAAAGTTTCTAAGAAGATGTATATAGAATTTATACTTTTTGGAAAGCTGACTTTACATAAAGTACGATAAATGAAACAAAACCTAAAAATTTTTGATACCGAGGGGACCAGGTCCATCCAAAACAAACGAAGAAAATTCGAAATTTTTATTTAATTTTGGATTTTGAGTAAAAAAATCTACCTAACTGTAAAATTTCATCAAAAAATATTCATAAATAAAATTTTTATTGCAATTTGAAAAAATTGTATCTTCGCAAAAACTGAATAAAAAACATTTTTTAATTTTTTTTAAAAAAAGTATTCCGCGAATTTTTTAATTTTCAAAAATTATACAGTTTTAAGTTTTGAAAAATAGACAAAATTACCTTTCCATTGATATATAACATGCCTACCTAATGTTTTTTAAGTGACAAATTAATTAGGGAAAACTCAACATCTTTTAGAAAATTTACATAGCACTATTGTTTTTATGATGAAAATAATATGTTTTTGTGTTTTTTATGTTGTTTTTTATTCAGTTTTTGCGAAGATACAAATTTTTCAAATTGCAATAAAAATTTTATTTATTAATATTTTTTGATGAAATTTTACAGTTAGGTAGATTTTTTTACTCAAAATCCAAAATTAAATAAAAATTTCGAATTTTCTTATTATAAATCCCGGAATTCCCAAAAAAGTTTTTTTTTAAGTGACAAATTAATTAGGGAAAACTAAACATCTTTTAGAAAATTTACCTAGCACTTTTATTTTCATCCATATATGTAACAAATTTAAGAGTTAACCTTATGGATGAAAACAATAGTGCTATGTAAATTTTCTTATTAGAAATCCCGGAATTCCCAAAAAAGTTTTAAAAAATCCCAAAAATGGGATTTTTTGGTTTTTTGCCTATTATATCCATACGAGGGGCAGGGTTATCGAAACCCGTTACAAAATGATTAAGAACATATTGGGTCATATAAAACAGGTCACTATAATTTGATATCGACTATGCGATTTGAGAATTTTTGCTCAAAATTGAATTTTCCATAAAAAATAGGGTTTTTTTGGATGGACCTGGTCCCTTCGGTATCAAAAATTTTTAGGTTTTGTTTCCTTTATCGTATTTTATGTAAAGTCAGCTTTCCAAAAAGTATAAATTCTATATACATCTTCTTAGAAACTTTTTAGATAACTTAAAAAAAAAAGATACTTTTTTCCCAAAAAAATGACAAAACATCGCCTTTTTTTTATTTTTTAAATTAAAATGCCTATAACTTTGGACTCAGTCATGATTTTTACATAATTCTTTTACTGCTTGATATATAACCTTGTTGTTAAGCGAATAAAAAAAATGGCGAAAATCGGGAATATTTGGACCCGCTATTATCAAAAAAAACTAAAGTAAGGAAGGTAAAAATTTTAAAATTTTAATTTTCAAATGCGAATATCTCCTAAACTATAAGAGATAATTTACTGCTACGACGACATTTTTATAGTGCTCGATCAGGAGATTCTATTTTTTAAATCGGAACTCAAATGAAGAAATAGGATCGTTTTAAAAATTTAACATAGCCGAGGTGTCCTAATTTGAGGACCCCCCGCCGGGCCCCTGGTTGGCCTATAAGGTCCAAATTCAAAACCTAAACTCGACAACACCTCCTCTTTGCGCATACCAAATTTCATTAAAATCGGATTAACCGTTTAGAAGTTACCGAATTATTTCCCTCTTTTTTTTTTTTCCTATACCACTGTGTGACATTCTGTCCCACTGTGTAGTGTCAAATGATCGAGATAGGCAAAAAAAATAATCTCAAACAGATATATACATATATGGTGAGTTGTTTTTCATACATATGACTAAACATTTTCACTCGTAAATTTTGTTTCTTTTGTTCTTTCTTTTCAATATAAATGTTTGCATTCATCACTTTTGTTATTGCTTTTGTTTTATATATTTTGGATACAAATCTATGTTTCATATACATACATTTGTTCGTATGTATACTTATTTGTTAGGGTTGTCCTATATGTTGTCTGTTATACACTTAAGGGAAGGATTAATTATGAACCAATTCATATAAACTTTGGCAGTATTATTTCATTTAGTATGAAAAATTTTAGAACTTAACATTCTTTCGCTTTGGCCATGTTTTCGACGGACAGGTAGACGGACGGATAGACGGACGGATAGACGGATGGACAGACGGACGGATAGACGGACGGATAGACGGACGGATAGACGGACGGATAGACGGACGTATAGACGGACGGATAGACGGACGTATAGACGGACGGATAGACGGACGGAAATGGGAGTTTAACTAGAAAGCTTATATTTATATTAAAGCTTTTTATACATATTTATATTAAAAGAATATAATGTAAAATTTTGATGGCACGTAAAATTATACAAAAATTTATCTTTGTTTTCTTTGGAACCTCCCTATTGTATACCGAAACGATTTGACACTATTTTCCATTGAAGCACTAACCGTACGTAATTTATTGTATTTTAAATTGTGTTTTCATTTCATTGCTGCGCCTGCATCAAAAAATCGCCACCACTTCCACAAAAATGCATTATCAACGAAAAGCCACTTTAACGCTTAATAGTTCTTTTGTTAAAAGTCAATGAATATTTTATACAGTTATTCCCATCTACTTTGTCCAGAAAGCGTTTATGTAAGAGTAGCAACAAATTTTTAGCAATTTAAACTTTTTTTCTTTGCATTTGGTTTATGATAATTGCTGTTAACAAAAGAGGCATCTTTTAACTTCATCATTAAATTTAATTTTATTGCCTTTAGTTGAGTTTTAAGTATGTAGTGTGACACTTGGAAATTGTAGTCAAAGAAAGATGGATAAATATTAAGTTTTTTCTGTGCTTTTTATTTACTTTTAATTTCAATGTTGGGTCAAGAAATAACATTTATTATAGTATTTGATTTCGAATTTATTGGATTGTTAATTTTAGATAAGTAAATATTCACTTAAAATGTGTTGCTATTTGAAAATATTATTTTTTTGGTCGGTAAGTTATACCACATAAATATGTATTTCGGTTAATATCTACTTAAGGAGTATTTCGAGAATGTTAAGTTAATGTAAATGGCAAACAGTAAACATAATAAATTTTAAACTAAGAAATAACTTAATCCCTAGAAATTTTAAACCAATTTAATTCTGCTAATCAGAAAGGTGAATTTTTGATTGTTTGCGCTTTTCAGATTTTTTTTTTTTTTTATAATAAATTGTTTTTAACATTGATTTTTTGCTATTTAAGTATGATTTTCAATAACATCAATTAATGACGTTTCTTTTGTCTTAAGCAACCTTGAGTTTTTTTTTCGAAAAAATTATATTATTATAAATAATATTGTTAAATTGTTGTGTATATAACAATTTCTTGTGTATTTATTTTAATTTAATTTTCTCAGAAAATGTTTTAAAAAATTTAGTTTTTTTTCGTTGATATTCTTAAAACACTTGCATATACTTATATGATTTATTGTAACACCAGTAACAATTTGTACGGATACTTTTCCAAGTCTTTGACTTCGATAAATTATGATTTTGTCATTATTCATCAAGTTTGGTTTTTCTGCTAAAGGCGACTTTAAATGTAAGTATTTATACTTTTATTACGAGTAAAAAGAGTTTATATCTTAGGGACTCCAGGAAAATTTTTATAGAAAATTATAGATTGCAATGAAAATTATCAATGTATTTTCTTTTTATAGAAACATTCCATGAATTTTATTTCTATACTAAGAACTTTTTTCATTTCAAATAAATTTTTTATAAATTTTCTTGTTATTGAAAATATTCCTTTTTGTAGAAAGTTTTCAATAACTGACATTCATAGTTTTCGTTTTGTATGGTGACGTATGAGTGTTATGGAATGTAATGAAAAAAATTATACGCCTAGTGTACCTTTAGCGTGTTTCTAATCATTACACAACGAGACAAAATAAACAAAAATAGAAATATCTGGGATTATATATTTCTATTTCATGAGATAAGGGTTTTTGTACATTTAGTTTAGTTTAAAAGGTATAATACATCCACGCGGAGACCCAAGAGGATCCATTGTGATTCCCTTTAAGAAGAAACAAATATAAACAGAAAGAAGATAGAAAAGTCGGAGAGATGAGTGTGAAATGCTTTCTCCTAATAGAGAAAGAATGTTGATAGTATTGGAAGCGAATTCTACGAGGTCCGACGCATAAATAGCCAATCCACCCCCTGAAAAAACTTAGAATGTCACTTATACTACACCTAGCTACATCTCCTAAATCATCATGTATCGTTTTTCCTAGCCATTTCCGCCTCAGACTCTGTAAACCAGTACAGTCGCACAAAATATGTTCTACTGTCTCTAGCTCCTCTTCGTCCTCACACAATCCAATCCAAAAAGCCTCCAGTGACAGGATTGGTTAGAGGGGTTCCTGAATTTATCGGGGATTAACCTGTAGTAGTGGCACATAAGAGGTTTCTCCGTCCTAACTCCACTATTAGTGTCCAGATCTGACCCTTGTCTGGCCAGTTCATCTACGATCTCATTACCCTGTATATTACATTGCCCTTGAGCCCTACACAATCTGATCGCATGCATCCCAGATAGTCTTAAGTACTGCCTGACTATCAACATAAACTGTTACCTCCGACCCCCTTCTAATGTGTGTCTTTATCAGTTCCATAACCTTCCAGATCTCTGCCTGGATAACACTACATTCATCCGGAAGTCTGACACCTTTATATTACAGTTTACTAAATATACTCCTACATCTATGCCGGATTCCATTTTGGAACCATCAGTGAGGATTGCACACCCTTCAAACTAAACTTCAGATCCCATCCATGTGTCTCTACTTGAAAGGTACCTAGATACTTGGCTCCTTCTGACAATTTCAACTCGACGCCGTTCAACTTCGGCAAATGAAAGCTCTCTATCTTATATATCCTGGTAAAGAAAACTAATTCCGTTTTCAGTATATTAACACTCAACCCATTTGTATCGACCGAGTTCGATAAGTGTCTAAGCGCCGCCTCCATAACCTCACTGACCGTCGGGAGAAATTTTCCCTTAATCAACTATTTTCCTACCTATCGATTCAAAGATTTTGAGAATCGAGTTAACCGCTAGTAACCAAAGCAAAGGTGGTAGCACTCCTCCTTGTGGTGTACCCCTGGTAACCCTTTTTCTAATCCTATCCTCCCGTAAGGTTGAGTTGATAACTCTGCTATCAATCTAGAAACTGGACCCCGAGTGTAACCAACAACTCCTTAATGGCCTCTATTTTAATATTATTAAAGGCTCCTTCTTTGTACCTTTAGGTACTCATACATCTGTAACTTACTTGAATCTCAACTGATTTTAAGTTTCTCAACGGATTTCGAAAGCAAAAGCTGATGCTTTTATAATGATATATGATGTTTAAGTAATCTAAGTATGTGGACAACTTTCAAAAACATATTCTTTTTGTCTTCGATAAGACCTATCAGAAAACTAGTATTACTTCCCAGGTATTTTTATTTTAGTTTATTTTGTTTCATTGTGTTATTTGTAAAATGGGGTTTGATCTTAGAAACTGCAGAAAAATACTTTTGTGGATTTCTCACCAAAATATTTTGAAAATGTTTCAAACATTTCTGTTTAAAAATATTTTCGATAAATGATCTGTTTTAAAATTATAGAAAATTCTCGATATATTTTTTATGAATTTTCTTTTTATAGAAAATTTGATTTCTATAGAATATTTTTGATAAATTTTTTTATTATTGAAAATTTCCAATAACAGTGACTTTCATAGTTTTCGTTTTGAATGGTGACGTATGAGTGTTATGGAATACCATGAAGTAAATCATACGTATAGTATGCCTTTAGTCGGTGTGTTTTTCTAATGATTATGATGATTATTTAAATAAAATACTTCTTTTCAACTTTTAAATTCAAACAATCAACAGTTTCCAAATCTATCAAAAGCTAAAAAGGATTTATGTATGTGTGTAACCATGTATATTGAAATTTTGTATTATAAACTTTTAGTTGAGATGAGCTAAAACTGCTTTATAAACTATACCTAAATTAATTAAATAAAATTTAATCATATCCGTTAAATAAGGTTCAGGTGCATTGCTTTTATTATAGCCATTGTAAGAATTATTCATTTTTATTTCGTTAAGCTTGGTTACACACGCTTTAGCAATAATGCATATACAAGGTTTGGCATTTTATGTTGGTATTCCGCAGTTTTTTATTTGTTATTCTTTCATATTTGCCATTTAAAATTTAAGAAAAATAAAAAAAGAACAGTTGACGTTTTATAGCTCAAGGCCTAAATGGTTATAGCTGAAACACATACATATAAAAATTGTTATTTTTTTTTTGTTAACGAAACAAGAAAACAAATATGCTGTCGCATCTATGTACTACTACTCACACACCTGCCTGACTGATTCCGTCTAAAATACTCACAATATGCGTTTATCCGAAAAAGTTTGTTTTGCTGGCCTCAGCATGAGGTTAATGGAACAAAAACGAAAAATAAAATACAATACAATATTTAAAACAAAATATTGTAATAACTTTTTGTTTGCCACTTTGTTGTGTTCGTATGTTATTTTATATTTTTTTAGCTGTTAACCATATTGTTTAGTTACTGTGTGGGCTTAGGATTTTTTGTTTTGATTTTTTCATCTAAAATTTTTACAAATAGGTTTTTATATTTAACCTTTGGACCGTTGGTATTTGTTTCAACGCCTCACATGTGTACGCACATATTTTTTTGATAACGTGAAAAATATTGCATTTAAGGCTCTGGCAATTTTTGCAGATATGTTTTGTTTTATACCCATAGATGAATAAAAAAAATTGTATGTAATACAAATATTTTATATGAATATTAGGGTATTTTTTCTGATTCATCGTTACCAAACTACAGGTTGTAATTTTTAAAAGAAATGAATATAAAAAGAAATATTTTCCTACCCTACTATACATTAGAATACATGTATAGTAGCGTAGCGCTGAAAGCAAAAATTGCTGATGTTCCCAGCTAAAGCTAAAATTTGTTCTGATTAAAATCGTTTTGAATGGTGACGTATGAGTGTTATGGAATACTATGAAAAAAATCATACGTTTATTATACGTTTATTATGGCTATGTTTTTTCGGCTTTTAATTAAAAACAATTAACATTTTCTAAATGTTTCAAAAGCAAAAAGGTATTTAAATATGAATATATGTATATTCATAAAATTTTGTATCCTTACGTCAATATTTTATGAACTGCAATAAAGAAAAATTCTCAAAAAATTATAATTTTTTTCTGTTCATAATGGGAAACAATTTAAATTTTATTTATTTTTTAACCCGATATTCTCCCATATCTAATTGCAATAATATGAATATTTTATATACATATATAATTTAAAATAAATTTGCAAATTTAATATTATATGAAAGAAATATAAATATAATCTATATGATCCTCCAAAAATTATATTTTTTTCGTTTGAGAACACTCATTAAATACTGACAAGAGTAAACAATTTTAGCAACGTACTTTTTGAAATAAACTTTAATTTTGTTTGGGAATACACTTTAGTTTCGATACCATCCTAATGAAAATCATACTGTATGAATATACAAGAATGTATTTTTTACATATTACTATTCTGCATAGGTAGAATTTACTGTATATTACTACGTGTTTTATTTATTTTATATTTCACTTGAAGGAAAAATATTTTTTTTTAACATAAATTTTAACAATCATCAATTTTTGAAATGTTGGCTAGTAGACAGTAGAAAAACAAGTCTGTGCATGCATGATGATTTTTTTTAATACTTTTTTATGGTTGTGTAGATTAATTTCAACACAGATAGTTATTGGGTAATGGTGTTAAATTCAGAATTTCTTTATTTTTTAACAGTACTATTTTTTCATGTACTAAATACAAGAAAAACAAGTAACAATATATAGCCGGGTATGGCCGACTATGTTAAAGGTAGAGCGATTTACGATGACATTAAAGTTATTTATGCAGAATTTTAATGTAATACTATCCACCTGTAAGTCATTTTCTGAAGGGGACTTTTACGAAACTTGTCAGTATCATTTAAACTTATATAAAACTAAAAATTTGTCGATTTTTTTAGAGATTGTAAAAGATTTAACACAATTATAAGCTCAAAAGTCCTGTTTGTGGGGTACGGTTGTATGGGAGCTAGGCGAAATAATGGACCGATTTGTTTAAAAAATGTCTGCAATCTTTTCTAAATGGGACTCAAAAATTCCGTAATTCGTCCTTGACACACAGACGGATGGATGGACGGATATAGCCTAATTGACTGAGAAAGTGATTCTGAGCCTATTGTTATACTTTAGGGTGGGTGTAGGACAAATATTTTTGGTGGTGTAGGCCCTCAGTTTTCTACCAGAGATTGCAAAACTAAATGTAAGCAGTATAATATGTTTAAAAAATGTCTGCAATCTTTTCTAAATGGGACTCAAAAATTCCGTAATTTTGAGCTTATCGCGGGGAAAATTAATTAAAATTTTTTGTCAGAGTATTTCACGTCTGCAAAAATCCAAAATAATCTAATCTAAAAAAACAAACCAAATGCCAAAACAAGTTTTTAAATAATTGTCTGTATTAGCTAAAAAAACGATAATTTTTACACCTATTTGTAGACCAGAATGCTCTGAAAATTTTTAAATTATTTTTCTCATAATCAGCTTAAAATTATGTAATTTTTGAGGCCTATTTCTATATGAGTTTCTTAAAAAAGGCTGTTCTTTGGGACACTCTACTACACATATTTTGATGATGGATATTCCCTATATAGTACACATTTAACCGAATATAAAACTAAAATATATATACATATGGACAATTACGTGTCAAGTGACCCAACTCAAAAAAAAATCGATTTAGATGAAATTTGCAGCAAGGTTAGTACTATTGGATAGTAGGTCAGCTCTTTGGTCAAGAACTGCCAGAGTTCGAGGGGGTCTTAGTTGGACATTTTGGTCATACAGGGTTTTCTTCAAACCAGTGTAACTTTTCACCTATTGGTCGTAGCAAAATTTGTCCAAATGAATTTCGACAGCTATTTTTCAAAAAAAAATTTTTTTATAATATTAAAATATTTTTAATTCAAGAATAGGATTTTTTTAATATTTGGAACTTTTTTTCAAAATGGACTGTTTTTTGTTTTATTGCTCAAAACAAAACATTTAATTTAAGAGCTTAGTGGTCACTTTCATTTGTGTGACCAAAATGTTCAACTTTGACCCCCTCTAACTTCGGCAGTTCTTGACCGATATAGCTGATAATAGTACGAACCTTTGTGCAAATTTCGTCCAAATCGATTTTTTGAGTTGGGTCACTTGACATGAAATTGCCCATAGACTTTTAGATTTTTTATTTCGTTTTCTAACATTGTCCATCTTCTAATATTTTAGAATGTAGTACATACATACATACAGATTTTGAAGGTGGCTTAACAAAAATTCCTACACGTTTCCAGTTAAATTTAGGTACCTACACATTCCTTAACGAGTATTTTTTATATGTATTTCTGCTTTTCTATGCAAGTCATTTCAGTTTTAGGTCATAAAAAAATGCTTTTGTGAATATTTTGTTATATTTACACATTTACTTTATTTTTTTATTTTATTCATTTTTTCATTCTAGATTAAATGTAAAAATGAAAATATTTCCTAGCTTTATTTCAATAGATTTTTTATCATCTAGTTTTTATTTGTTCGTTTTCAATAGTTGGTATTTTTTCGGGGAATTTGTTTTAATTAAATTTTTAATATAATTTTAACAAAACGCCATTTTTAAATGGTAATACTGACAAATAAACCGTTCTTCGTACACATGCATACATAGTATTTATATACAATTAGCATGGTCAATCAAAAAATTAATGAGAATTTGATAAATGTTATAAAGTATAATAAAGAAAAAAAAATAAATATTTCCAATAAAAAAAGAAACAATAAAATAATTTTGAGTAATTTTGTAAAAGTAGATGGGTTACTTGTACAAGAAAGGAAAAAATATAATAAAAAGGTTAACTTAAAGTAAAAAACACTTCAGTATACTTTGTGTAAAAATTTATGAAAATTTTTCATTTTACTGCCACTCTTATCGAAGTTGAACCCTAATTTGATTAAACCTACACTTAAAATTTTATGCAACAATACAAGTTTCATTATTTATTTTTATACCCACCATCAAAAAGATGGGGAAGATTGTTTTTGTCATTCCGTTTGTAACACATTGAAATATTCGTATAAGATCCATAAAAGTATATATATTCTGTGTCCTTATAAGATTCTAAGACGATCTAGCCATGTCCATCCATCTGTCTGTCTGTTGAAAACACGATAGAGTCCAAATGGAAGTAGTTGCATAGATACTTCTAGTTGATGCAGTTTATTTGGTATTGAAAATGGGCAATATCGGTCTACGATGAAATGATGAAAATGACTTTATCGATCATAACTGTCAAAGAGAACCATTAATAGCGATAAAATTCGGAAACTTAAATTTCTTTGTAAAATTTTATAAGTATAGGCCCATAATTGATCCTACCCCCCCATATAAAGTCCCCTTCAGAAAATGACTTTAACGCTCATAAGTGTCTAAAAGAAACTTCTATATCGGTGAAATTCGACAGGAACATATTTAATAGGAACTTAAATCTCTTCGTAAAATTTTATAAGGATCGGTCTATAATTGACCCTACCCCCATATAAGCTCCCTTTCAGAAAATGGCTTTAATGCTCATATCTGACATTAAGAAGCATATATAGCAATAACATTTGGCATACAAAAGTTTTATAGGAACTAAAAATCATTTTCTTAAATTTTATGAGGATGGGTTCATAATTGGCCTTACCCCCCATATAAGGCCCTCTTCAGAAAATTTCTTTAACGCTCATTAGTTAGTTAGTTAGTTAGTTAGTAGTAGTTAGTTAGTTAGTTAGTTAGTTAGTTAGTTAAGTTAGTTAGTTAGTTAGTAGTTAGTTAGTTAGTTAGTTCGTAGTAGTTAGTTAGTTAGGTTAGTTAGTTAGTTAGTTAGTTAGTTAGTTAGTTAGTTAGTTAGTTAGTTAGGTAGTTATTAGTTAGGTTAGTAGTTAGTTAGTAGTAGTTAGTAGTTAGTTAGTTAGTTAGTTAGTTAGTAGTTAGTTAGTTAGTTAGTTAGTTCGTTAGTTAGTTAGTTAGTTAGTTAGTTAGTTTAGTAGTTAGTTAGTTAGTTAGTTAGTTAGTTAGTTAGTTAGTTAGTTAGTAGTTAGTTAGTTAGTTAGTTAGTTAGTTAGTTAGTTAGTTAGTTTAGTTAGTTAGTTAGTAGTAGTTAGTTAGTTAGTTAGTTAGTTAGTTAGTTAGTTAGTTAGTTAGTTAGTTAGTTAGTTAGTTAGTTAGTTAGTTAGTTAGTTAGTTAGTTAGTTAGTTAGTTAGTTAGTAGTTAGTTAGTTAGTTAGTTAGTTAGTTAGTTAGTTAGTTAGTTAGTTAGTTAGTTAGTTAGTGTAGTTAGTTAGTTAGTTAGTTAGTTAGTTAGTTAGTTAGTTAGTTAGTTAGTTAGTTAGTAGTTAGTTAGTTAGTTAGTTAGTAGTTAGTTAGTTAGTTAGTAGTTAGTAGTTAGTTAGTTAGTAGTTAGTTAGTATTAGTTAGTTAGTTAGTTAGTTAGTTAGTTAGTTAGTTAGTAGTTAGTTAGTTAGTTAGTTAGTTAGTTAGTTAGTAGTTAGTTAGTTAGTTAGTTGTAGTTAGTTAGTTAGTTAGTTAGTTAGTTAGTTAGTTAGTTAGTTAGTTAGTTAGTTAGTTAGTTAGTTAGTTAGTTAGTTAGTTAGTTAGTTAGTTAGTTAGTTAGTTAGTTAGTTAGTTAGTTAGTTAGTTAGTTAGTAGTTAGTAGTTAGTTAGTTAGTTAGTTAGTTAGTTAGTTAGTAGTTAGTAGTTAGTTAGTTAGTTAGTTAGTTAGTTAGTTAGTTAGTTAGTTAGTTAGTTAGTTAGTAGTTAGTTAGTTAGTTAGTTAGTTAGTTAGTAGTAGTTAGTTAGTTAGTTAGTTAGTTAGTTAGTTAGTTAGTTAGTTAGTTAGTTAGTTAGTTAGTAGTTAGTTAGTTAGTTAGTAGTTAGTTAGTTAGTTAGTTAGTAGTTAGTTAGTTAGTTAGTTAGTAGTTAGTTAGTTAGTTAGTTAGTTAGTTAGTTAGTTAGTTAGTTAGTAGTTAGTTAGTTAGTTAGTTAGTTAGTTAGTTAGTTAGTTAGTAGTTAGTTAGTTAGTTAGTTAGTTAGTTAGTTAGTTAGTTAGTTAGTTAGTTAGTTAGTTAGTTAGTTAGTTAGTTAGTTAGTTAGTTAGTTAGTTAGTTAGTTAGTAGTTAGTTAGTTAGTTAGTTAGTTAGTAGTTAGTTAGTTAGTTAGTTAGTTAGTTAGTTAGTTAGTAGTAGTTAGTTAGTTAGTTAGTTAGTTAGTTAGTTAGTTAGTTAGTTAGTTAGTTAGTTAGTTAGTTAGTTAGTTAGTAGTTAGTTAGTTAGTTAGTTAGTTAGTTAGTTAGTTAGTTAGTTAGTTAGTTAGTTAGTAGTTAGTTAGTTAGTTAGTAGTTAGTTAGTTAGTTAGTTAGTTAGTTAGTTAGTTAGTTAGTTAGTTAGTTAGTTAGTTAGTTAGTTAGTTAGTTAGTTAGTTAGTTAGTAGTAGTAGTTAGTTAGTTAGTTAGTTAGTTAGTTAGTTAGTTAGTTAGTTAGTAGTAGTTAGTTAGTTAGTTAGTTAGTAGTTAGTTAGTTAGTAGTTAGTTAGTTAGTAGTTAGTTAGTAGTAGTTAGTTAGTTAGTAGTTAGTTAGTTAGTTAGTTAGTTAGTTAGTTAGTAGTTAGTTAGTTAGTTAGTTAGTTAGTTAGTTAGTAGTAGTTAGTTAGTAGTTAGTTAGTTAGTTAGTAGTAGTTAGTTAGTAGTTAGTTAGTTAGTTAGTTAGTTAGTTAGTTAGTTAGTTAGTTAACGCTCAAATACGACTACAGCGATGAAATTTCACATAAATGGGGACCCCTTTTAAGGTCCCCCTTAGAAAATGACTTAAGGGCCTCTTCCAAATATTTCCCTGATGTTCATTTTAATATCGAAATATGATACATAATAGATCTAATAAATGAGAAAATTGTTTCGAAAATATCAAAGTTTTTTAATACGGATGATTTGTTGGTGGGTATATAATATTCGGCATGGCCGAATATAACACTCTTACTTGTTATTTCTGAAGTAGTCAAGCCTTACAAAAAGTATTACATATGGGTAAAATTTCATCAAATATAAAATGTTATTTTATGAACATGTTTCTTTCTTATTAACTAGTTTTATTAGCATGACAGTTTTCTTTTGTCGTAAAAAATGTCAATTTTTTAACATTCCATGAGACATAAATTTTATTTCATTTTTTTTATTTAACCCTATATTGATCTCAATGTTTATGATTTATGACTAAAAAAATAATATTTTTTATTTCAAATATTTTATCATATAAAATTCTAATCAAAATAATATCAACGTAATATAAATTCAAAAACTAAAACTGATAACCAATGAAATCATGAGACCATGACTGAAAATCCAATTTTAAACCAAAAACCAAACTTCGCATACTAGCAAAAAGAAATTATGTAAAATGTTTCTGTGAATGGTATTTACAGTAGATATGTTCGTATATTCGATATATGTAAGTAATCAAAAAGAATAAAAACTAGGATTTAAATGGGAAAAAAGGTTGTATTTTCATTTGATATATTTGTATGGCAATATATTAGACCGACTCACAAAAAATGTGTTTAAAAAGATGCTTCTTGATATTATATTTCTTTAATTCAAAATTATACTCGTTTTCTTTAGACTTGAAATATTTTGGGAATAATTACGAAGCAAATCAATGTAAATTTTTAAAGTATTAATGAAAACATAATTCTGCATTCCATATAAAATGAGTCGGTCTAGTGAACATATGTATATTTCATAAAATTTCATATTAAAATGTCATTTGATGAATTCCATTAAAAAAGTTTTGTCAATATTTTTTTCTCTTAAACTTTTTATTTTTATATATATATGTACGTGGGTATTTACTATCATAGATCTTTTGTAATAATCGCATTTTAAAAGTTAGGGAGTTATGAAAAAAAAACTTATAAGCAAATATAATTGGTCATCTCCGACTATACTTTGAATAATAAAATATATTAAAAATCTGGCCATATTTGTAAGTCCTCTTTAAGAAACCAATATTTATATGCTTGTGATGCTTTTCATGATAAGAAGTCTCATAAAAACTAAGATTTGTCTTTCAAATTTCATGAGAATCGTTTTATAATCCCCTTATAACTGTTCTGTTAGAAGTTATATTTTATTCGGATCACAAATAAAGAATTTAGATCGTTTTAAATACATACCCACTCTTAACTACTTTAGAGATTTTTAAATCTGCTCCTAATGGGTTCATAAGATCCAAATACAAAACATAAACTGGCCAACAACTCCTTCAAAATAATCAACTCCTCGAACTTTCCCTTGGAAAGTTATATTGTTCAATATTTGCTTAATACTTGTTCCACTAAAGTGCTGCAGGATGTAGGATATGATTAAATAAAAAAATAGATTTTAATACAAAAATGTTTTATAAATCTTTTATAAATGCTACATATTTACATAAAGCTAAGAGTATTACAAAAGGATTTTCAGTTTATATTCCAAGAACAAAAAACTTTCCAAAATTAAAATCTGAGTTTAATGTGTTATCCAACAATGTTTGTGTTTTTGTTAATAAATTAAATGATTATGTGTATTTTTGTTGTTGTTTTAAGTAGTCCAGAGAAAATATTCCAAATAAACCACATACATACAACCTTGACAATTAAATTTATACATATACCCTACAAACATTTTCTATTGCGGAAGTTACCCGTATGAAACTTCCAAACGTGCTAAAAGCTCGCCAGCGATGTTGCGGAAGTATACGAATTCTTGTCACCAGTCGGGAAGAACTGATGCCGAGCTGGGGAACGTCTAAGAGTAACGTGGAAGATACTTCTGGAAGACCCCCAGAAGAAACTTCTAGATGACTCTTGGAAGTAAGGTATTGCCAAAGACTCTTCTAGATGTAAATAGGAAGTCACTTCTTGAAGTGACTACTTAGTATCATCTAGAAGTGTTCCTATCTTATCTTCTAGAAGATAAGTTTTCTCTTCTTCTAGAAGATGAGTTTTCTCTTCTTCTAGAAGAAGAGTATTCTCTTCTTCTATTTGTATACTCACCAAAATAAAATCTATAAAAATAAATCTAAATAAAATGAAATTTTATAGTTTTTATTGAAATAATTGAAATTAAAATAGTAGAAAAATAATTGATTTAACAACTAATTTAAAAAAAGTAATATATGTATGTACATTAGACCGACTCACAAAAAATGGTGCCTCATAATATTCGCTGTTATGTAATATGATGTTACCCAAAATATTTTCTGTTAAGTGTTGTCCATTATAGTATGTAGTATCATTTGAAAGGTTTTTTGAAGCCAAGTCTAGTGGTGCGCAAAATTGTGCATACATTTTATTTTTTTTTTAGTGAAAAACCTAACAATTTTAAATATTTTGGAATATGACAATTATAAAAAGACGGTTATTTATGATTAATACATCATTGGACGCGGTTTTAAAATACCTTTTAAACGATACCCCGTATTGGATATTTTGTTTCAAAACAAACAAAAATTAAAAAAAATAATTCCAAAATACCTTTTTTAATTTGGTCCAGCTCACGAACGGTCATCGCTAGACTTTAAATATTTTCGGAATCATCATAAAACAAAGCAAGGTAAATTTTGAGAGAGGTAACAAAAGCACGTTTTTGCTTTCCATACAGAGTGAGTCGGTTTAATGTACATATGTTATAATAAGATAATTTTCAGGAAATCTGTATTAATATTCCAACTGTTGACTGGTATACTTCCAAAAATTGTAAAACGTTGGACTCTTTTTGTAGTTCTTCATAAATTTTATGATCAATCCATCAAATTGTAAGAGTTATATTTTGGAACGCATTAATCCTTCAACGAAGTAAACAAAAATAATGTTATAATTAATATTTAATATACATACATACTTTTGTATTTATTGAAATTACCTGTTATACTTTAGGAAGCAATAAAAATAGGATTCTCTTATGATCAATACATTTCCCACCGAAATTTAAACGTTCAGATCCATTTTTTACATTTTCTGCAAATAATCGACATTTTTAATGGAACCGCGTGATGAAATAAGACATATATAACTTACCAGATCCCTTTTTTATATTTTAATTCGGTTAGAAGTATTTTAATAGGGGGTACAATATTAGCTACTACTTTCTAAAAAAATAAAATAATTAAAAATTAATTTATTTATTTATTGTTTTTAATCAATAAAAACATTACCTTTCATAAACATTTTTTAAATAACTTGGAATTAAACCATCTATAAAGATCTGAAATTACTAAGCCATGGATTATTTTTAAAATTATTTACAGTCACTAACGATAGAAACACCTTAACGACCCTAAACGGGATATTGCTTTTGACACTAATACTGCAATACTATTTTGCTCTCTTCTAATTAAGGAGTTATACACGTTCAAAAACTATCTACTTAGGTAATATCTTGGGAACGGCATGCTCAATATTAAGAATATTAGTATCATATGATAGGTCATTGAAAAAGACCTGGTGTTAATAACTAAAAAAGTACCTATAATTAGAATAATTAAATCCAAAGCTATATGAAAATTAATAAAATTGTATTTATTTAAAAAAAGGTGGGTTTAAAAATATCTGTTTTCAATATTAAATATCTTATATGGGCAATTTCGTGTCGAGTGACCCAAGTCAAAAATAATTTATGTATAAAACAGTAGTATTAATTTCAATATAATGATTCCAGATAGCGTTTGAATACTTTAAGTAAAAATTTTAATGTATTTGGTTACGATAATGAAATACAAATAAAATTTTAGCTCAAAGTGATCATACGTAATCTAGAAAAAGGACCTAAACGCGCTAATAGTTTAAAAAATATTGAAAGTTAAGATTTAACTCAAATAAATCGAAATAGGTTAAAAATGCAATATTCATCAAATGAAAGCCGAAACTTACAACTTGAAAAAGTCTTTAAATGCTTATAACTCCTAAACCAATTAAGAGAGAGACGAAATTTTATATAAAAACATTTTTAATTAAACATATTAGACTTCGTTTAAAAATAATGGAAATGGAAGCCGTTTAGAGTTGTTAACTTATTCCTAAAATATAGTACTATTTTAATGTAAAATATTACAACTTACTTTTCAATTTTATTTATTTAATTTAATAAACTTCACCAATTAACAAAACCTTCTTAAATGTTTATTAACAGTTTACTTTTAACACAACACTGTCATATTGTTTTTTTTTTTCTTAAGATTTACAATATATTAATTACACTATTTTTCTATGAACATTAAACTCAATAACTCATTTAAGTTTTACAATGAATAATTAAAACTGAACATGACTGGACAAAACGCAAAACATCACTGAACTTAGCAAAATTTCTGCATTATTTATTTTTATTTTTTTCGCGTTCACGCTAAAAAAATGGAGTATTTATATTTTTTTGTTTTTGTACTCTTTTTACTATCATCCGGAAGTAACCTAAAAGTATACTTCCAGACGGCGAAAACTAGAAATCAATGTATTTTGTTTTTGTAAAATGTGTGCTCTCGTCTGACAATCGTCCAGAAGTGACTACAATCCACACTTCCAGATGAATAAAATACAACATTAATGTGAACACTCTTCAAACTGTCTTCCAGAAGTGACATAAACATACAAATCAAGAAGATACAAATTAGGAAACAATGTATTTTGTTATTGTAAAATGTGTGTTCTCACCCAACTCTCATAGAGAAGTCACTAAAACGTATACTTCCAGATGAAAAAAATTCAACAGTCAATGTTTTTTGTTTAAGCAAATGGATGGACTCTTCTAACTATCATCCGGAAGAAACTTAAAAGTGTATTTCTAGAAGACGAAAATTCGAAATCAATGTATTTTGTTTTTGTAAAATGTGCGTTCTCGTCTGACAACCGTCCAGAAGTGTTTCTGACGTGGCGTCTGGGGTGATGCGCAATAGTTCCCTTCAAACATTTAGAAGACAAAACTATTGCGCATCATCCCAGACGCCACGTCAGAAACACTTCTGGACGATTGTCAGACGAGAACGCACATTTTACAAAAACAAAATACATTGATTTCGAATTTTCGTCTTCTAGAAATACACTTTTAAGTTACTTCCGGATGATAGTTAGAAGAGTGCATCCATTTTGCTTAAACAAAAAACCATGACTGTTGAACTTTTTTCATCTGGAAGTATACGTTTTAGTGACTTCTGTATGAGAGTTGGGTGAGAACACACATTTTACAATAACAAAATACATTGTTTCCTAATTTGTGTCTTCTTGATTTGTATGTTTATATCACTTCTGGAAGACAGTTTGAAGAGTGTTCAGATTAATGTTGTATTTTATTCATCTGGAAGTGTGGATTTTAGTCACTTCTGGACGATTGTCAGACGAGAGCATACATTTTACAAAAACAAAATACATTGATTTCTAGTTTTCGCCGTCTGAAAGTATAGTTTTAGGTTACTTCCGTATGAAAGTAAGAAGAGTACAAAAACAAAAAAATATAAATACTCCATTTTTTAGCGTGAACGCGAAAAAAATAAAAATAAATAATGCAGAAATTTAGCTAAGTTCAGTGATGTTTTGCGTTTTGTCCAGTCATGTTTAGTTTTAATTATTCATTGTTAAACTTAAATGAGTTATTGAATTTAATGTTCATAGAAAAATAGTGTAATTAATATAATGTGAATCTTAAGTAATAAAAAACAATATGACAGTGTTGTGTTAAAAGTCAACTGTTAATAAACATTTAAGAAGGTTTTGTTAATTGGCGAAGTTTATTAAATATATACCAAAAAGTATAAGGAAGGATTATATAAATAAAATTAAAAAGTAAGTTGTCATATTAAAATACTATTTTAGGAATATGTTAACAACTCTAAACGGCTTCCATTTCCATTATTTTCAAAAAAGTCTAATATGTTTCATTAAAAATGTTTTTATATTAAATTTCGACTCTCTCTTAATTCGTTTAGGAGGTATAAGCATTTAAAGACTTTTTCAAGTTGTACATTTCGGCTTTCATTTGATGAACATTGCATTTTTAACATATTTAGATTTATTTGAGTTAAATCTTAACTTTCAATATTTTTAAAACTATTTGCGCATTTAGGTCTGGAATCATTATATTGAAATTAATACTACTGTTTTATACATAAATTATTTTTTGACTTGGGTCACTCGACACGAAATTGCCCATATAAGATATTTAATATTGAAACCAGATAGTTTTAAACCCACCTTTCTTAAATAAATACAATTTTATTAATTTTCATATAGCTTTGGATTTAATTATTCTAATTATAGGTACTTTTTTAGTTATTAACACCAGGTCTTTCTATGACCTATCATATGATACTAATATTCTTAATATTTAGCATGCCGTTCCCAAGATATTGAACCTAAGTATTAGAAGAGAGCAAACAAAAAATAGTATTGCAATATTAGTGTCAAAAGCAATATCCCGTTTAGGGTCGTTAAGGTGTTTCTATCGTTAGTGACTGTAAATAATTTAAACAAGTAAGAGTGTTATATTCGGCTATGCCGAATCTTATATACCCACCATCAAAGCTCGTTTGACTCGAATGAAACTTACTTATGTCGAATTTCATCTATATATTCGTATTATTAGGCCAGTTATAAGCGTTAAAGGAATTTTCTGAAGGGGACCTTATATGGGGGGTAGGGTCAATCATGGACCGATCAACATAACATTTTTTAGATAGATTTTGACTCGTATGAAACTTACTTATGACGAATTTCATCTATATACTAGAATTTTTAAGCCAGTAATGAGCGTTAAAGTCATTTTCTGAAGGGGACCTTATATGGGGGGTAGGGTCAATTATGGACCGATCCTCATAAAATTTTTGGATCACAAGAAACTTACTTATGTCGAATTTCATCGCTATATTCGTATTTTTAAACAAGTTATGGCTGTTAAAGCTGCTTTTCGAGGGCCACTTGTATGGGGGCTATCCGAAAACGTGGACCGATATTGCCCATTTTCAATACCAAACAAACCTACCTATAAGAAATATTTATGTGAAATTTCAACCCTCTAGCTCTTTCCATTCGACTCTATCGTGCTTTCAACAGACAGACAGACAGACGGACGGACGGACGGACGGACAGACATGGCTAGATCGTCTTAGAATTTAATGAGGACCCAGAATATATATACTTTTGTGGGTCTATGACCAATATTTCGATGTGTTACAAACGGAATGACAAAATCAATATACCCCCCATCTTTTTTGATGGTGGGTATAAAAATAATCCATGACTTAGTAATTTCAGATCTTTATAGACGGTTTAATTCCAAGTTATTGAAAAAATGTTCATGAAAGGTAATGTTTTTATTGATTCAAAACAATAAATAAATAAATTAATTAATTTTTAATTATTTTATTTTTTAGAAAGCAGTAGCTAATATTGTACCCCCTATTAAAATACTTCTAACCGAATTAAAATATAAAAAAGGGATCTGGTAAGTTATATATGTCTTATTTCATCACGTGGTTCCATTAAAAATGTCGATTATTTGCAGAAAATGTAAAAAATGGATCTGACCGTTTAAACTTTGGTGGTAAATGTATTGGACATGAGAGAATCCTATTTTATTGCTTCCTAAAGTTAACTGGTAATTTCAATAAATATTCAATATTAATTATAAGATTATTTTGGTTTATTTCGTTGAAGGATTAATGCGTTCCATAATATAACTCTTACAATTTGATGGATTAATCATAAAATTGATGAAGAACTACAAAAATATTTTAGAGTCCAACGTTTTACAATTTTCGGAAGTATACCAGTCAGCAGTTGGAATATTAATACAGATTCCCTGAAAATTATCTTATTATAAGGTAATAATTCTAAATTTTTGATACATATGTACATTAGACCGACTCACTCTGTATGGAAAACAAAAACGTGTTTTTGTTACCCCTCCCAAAATTTACCTTGCTTTGTTTTATGATGATTCCCAAAAATTTTTTAAGTGACCGCTGGACCAAATTTAAAAAAGTTATTTTGGAATTATTTTTTTAAAATTTTTGTTTGTTTTGAAACAAAATATCCAATACGGGTATCGTTTAAAAGGTATTTTAAAGTCGCGTCCAATGATGTATTAATCATAAATAACCGTTTGCTTATAATTGTCATATTCCAAAATATTTAAAATTGTTAGGTTTTTACTAAGAAAAATGAAATATATGCACAATTTTGCAAATTTTGCGCACCACTAGACTTGGCTTCAAAAAACCTTTCAAATGATACCACATACTGTATATATTGTTTAAGAAATGCTGTATAATTTAAAACAAAATAACTAAAAAGGGACTTTTTTGTAACCGGTTCAGCTCACGAACGGCCATCGACAGACTAGAAATATTTTGGGAACCATTATAAAACATAACAAAGATTTTTTGAAGCTGGATAAAATATTGAATTTAACATGAAGAATCGTGTTCCCATACGATATTTTCTTTAAAACTGTCCAGCTCACGAATGGACAACACTTAAGCGAAAATATTTTCGGTCTAATGTACATATATTACTTTTTTTAGATTAGTTGTTAAATCAATTATATTTTCTACTATTTTAATTTCAATTAATTCAATAAAAACTATAAAATTTCATTTTATTTAGATTTATTTTTATAGATTTTATTTTGGTGAGTATACAAATAGAAAAAGAGAAAACTCATCTTCTAGAAGACGAGAATACTCATCTTCTAGAAGAAGAGAATATTCATCTTCAAGAAGAAGAGAATACTCTTCTTCTGGAAGAAGAGAAAACTCATCTTCTAGAAGAAGAGAAAACTCAACTTCTGGAAGATAAGATAGGAACACTTCTAGAGGATACTAGGTAGTCACTTCAAGAAGTGACTTCCTAGTCACATCTAGAAGAGTCTTTGGCAATACCTTACTTCCAAGAGTCATCTAGAAGTTTCTTCTGCGGGTCTTCCAGAAGTATCTTCCAAGTTACTCTTAGACGTTCCCCAGCTCGGCATCAGTTCTTCCCGACTGGTGACAAGAATTCTTATACTTCCGCAACATCGCTGGCGAGCTTTTAGCACGTTTGGAAGTTTCACACGGGTAACTTCCGCAATAGAAAATGTTTGTAGGGTTTTGTCTTCTAAATGTTTGAAGGGTATATATAAATGTATGTAGGTGTGAGAGTGTCCGTAAAGAACTGTGTATTTGTAAAAGCCGCAGTTTTTATATGAGTTAGTGCCCTACAAACATTTTCTATTGCGGAAGTTACCCGTGTGAAACTTCCAAACGTGCTAAAAGCTCGCCAGCGATGTTGCGGAAGTATAAGAATTCTTGTCACCAGTCGGGAAGAACTGATGCCGAGCTGGGGAACGTCTAATAGTAACTTGGAAGATACTTCTGGAAGACCCGCAGAAGAAACTTCTAGATGACTCTTGGAAGTAAGGTATTGCCAAAGACTCTTCTAGATGTGACTAGGAAGTCACTTATTGAAGTGACTACCTAGTATCCTCTAGAAGTGTTCCTATCTTATCTTCTAGAAGATGAGTTTTCTCTTCTTCTAGAAGATGAGTTTTCTCTTCTTCTAGAAGATGAGTTTTCTCTTCTTCTAGAAGAAGAGTATTCTCTTCTTCTTGAAGATGAGTATTCTCTTCTTCTAGAAGATGAGTATTCTCGTCTTCTAGAAGATGAGTTTTCTCTTCTTCTATTTGTATACTCACCAAAATAAAATCTATAAAAATAAATCTAAATAAAATGAAATTTTATAGTTTTTATTGAATTAATTGAAATTAAAATAGTAGAAAATATAATTGATTTAACAACTAATCTAAAAAAAGTAATATATGTACATTAGACCGACTCACAAAAAATCGTGCTTGAGTTACCCCCTCATAATATTCGCTGTATATGATGTTACCCAAAATATTTTCGGTTAAGTGTTGTCCATTCGTGAGCTGGACAGTTTTAAAGAAAATATCGTATGGGAACACGATTCTTCATGTTAAATTCAATATTTTATCCAGCTTCAAAAAATCTTTGTTATGTTTTATAATGGTTCCCAAAATATTTCTAGTCTATCGATGGCCGTTCGTGAGCTGAACCGGTTACAAAAAAGTCCCTTTTTAGTTATTTTGTTTTAAATTATACAGCATTTCTTAAACAATATATACAGTATGTGGTATCATTTGAAAGGTTTTTTGAAGCCAAGTCTAGTGGTGCGCAAAATTTGCAAAATTGTGCATATATTTAATTTTTCTTAGTAAAAACCTAACAATTTTAAATATTTTGGAATATGACAATTATAAGCAAACGGTTATTTATGATTAATACATCATTGGACGCGACTTTAAAATACCTTTTAAACGATACCCCGTATTGGATATTTTGTTTCAAAACAAACAAAAATTAAAAAAAAATAATTCCAAAATACCTTTTTTTAATTTGGTTCAGTGGTCACTTAAAATATTTTGGGAATCATCATAAAACAAAGCAAGGTAAATTTTGGGAGGGGTAACAAAAACACGTTTTTGCTTTCCATACAGAGGGAGTCGGTCTAATGTACATATGTATCAAAAATTTAGAATTATTACCTTATAATAAGATAATTTTCAGGGAGTCTGTATTAATATTCCAACTGCTGACTGGTATACTTCCAAAAATTGTAAAACGTTGGACTCTAAAATATTTTTGTAGTTCTTCATCAATTTTATGATTAATCCATCAAATTGTAAGAGTTATATTATGGAACGCATTAATCCTTCAACGAAATAAACCAAAATAATGTTATAATTAATATTGAATATACATACTTTTGTATTTATTGAAATTACCAGTTATACTTTAGGAAGCAATAAAAATAGGATTCTCTCATGTCCAATACATTTACCACCAAAGTTTAAACGGTCAGATCCATTTTTTACATTTTCTGCAAATAATCGACATTTTTAGTAGAACCACGTGATGAAATAAGACATTTATAACTTACCAGATCCCTTTTTTATATTTTAATTCAGTTAGAAGTATTTTAATATTAGCTACTGCTTTCTAAAAAATAAAATAATTAAAAATTAATTAATTTATTTATTTATTGTTTTGAATCAATAAAAACATTACCTTTCATGAACATTTTTTCAATAACTTGGAATTAAACCGTCTATAAAGATCTGAAATTACTAAGTCATGGATTATTTTTTAAATTATTTACAGTCACTAACGATAGAAACACCTTAACGACCCTAAACGGGATATTGCTTTTGACATTTTTTGTTTGCTCTCTTCTAATACTTAGGTTCAATATCTTGGGAACAGCATGCTAAATATTAAGAATATTAGTATCTTATGATAGGTCATAGAAAGACCTGGTGTTAATAACTAAAAAAGTACCTATAATTAGAATAATTAAATCCAAAGCTATATGGAAATTAATAAAATTGTATTTATTTAAAAAAGGTGGGTTTAAAACTATCTGATTTCAATATTAAATATCTTATATGGGCAATTTCGTGTCGAGTGACCCAAGTCAAAAAATAATTTATGTATAAAACAGTAGTATTAATTTCAATATAGTGATTACAGACCTAAACGCACAAATAGTTTTAAAAATATTGAAAGTTAAGATTTAACTCAAATAAATCTAAATATGTTAAAAATGCAATGTTCATCAAATGAAAGCCGAAATGTACAACTTGAAAAAGTCTTTAAATGCTTATACCTCCTAAACGAATTAAGAGAGAGTCGAAATTTAATATAAAAACATTTTTAATGAAACATATTAGACTTTTTTAAAAATAATGGAAATGGAAGCCGTTTAGAGTTGTTAACATATTCCTAAAATAGTATTTTAATATGACAACTTACTTTTTAATTTTATTTATATAATCCTTCCTTATACTTTTTGGTATATATTTAATACACTTCGCCAATTAAGAAAACCTTCTTAAATGTTTATTAACAGTTGATTTTTAACACAACACTGTCATATTGTTTTTTATTACTTAAGATTCACAATATTTTAATTACACTATTTTTCTATGAACATTAAATTCAAGAACTCATTTAAGTTTTACGATGAATAATTAAAACTGAACATGACTGAACAAAACACAAAACATCACTGAACTTAACAAAATTTCTGCATTATTTATTTTTATTTTTTTTTTCACGCTAAAAAATGGAGTATTTATATTTTTTGTTTTTGTACTCTTCTTACTATCATCCGGAAGTAACCTAAAAGTATACTTCCAGACGGCGAAAACTAGAAATCAATGTATTTTGTTTTTGTAAAATGTGTGCTCTCGTCTGACAATTGTACAGAAGTGACTACAATCCACACTTCCAGATGAATAAAATACAACATTAATGTGAACACTCTTCAAACTGTCTTCCAGAAGTGACATAAACATACAAATCAAGAAGATACAAATTAGGAAACAATGTATTTTGTTATTGTAAAATGTGTGTTCTCACCCAACTCTCATACAGAAGTCACTAAAACGTATACTTCCAGATGAAAAAAATTCAACAGGCATGGTTTTTTGTTTAAGCAAAATGGATGCACTCTTCTAACTATCATCCGGAAGTAACTTAAAAGTATATTTCTAGAAGACGAAAATTCGAAATCAATGTATTTTGTTTTTGTAAAATGTGCGTTCTCGTCTGACAATCGTCCAGAAGTGTTTCTGACGTGGCGTCTGGGGTGATGCGCAATAGTTTTCTCTTTTAAATGTTTGAAGGGTGTTATTTGGTTTTAAGGTCTGTTGGTGTATGTGACCGCCATAAACCATAGGAAACAGGAAACGATATTTGAATTTGAATGAATTTATCTAGGTACATTTGTATTTGGAATGTGAGATTTTTATTATTGTTGTTTTCGAAATAATCATTTTTCATAAGTCTTCTTCTCACAAACCTATAAAAATGGTGTTTTCTCATACTCGTAGGATCTGCATTTAGATTTTTTTTTGGAATACTGACAATGAGTTTATTTGTATTTGACTGGAATTTTAAATTACTTTTATGCAAGAGATTACATGATGGGTTTTTTATTTGAATTTTTATGATGATGCTTTTGTAATAAACGCATAATTCATCGTTGTTGTATGGGATGTAGGAGTTGAGTTGTCTAGCCATTTGAAAAATTTTGGGCCTTTTGGTATGTGTGTTTTTTTACAAATCATGCACTAGATTATTTGAAAAAGTATGTGACTAATATAGAGAAATGATAAAATTTAAATGTACCATAGAGTAAGCAGGATTGAGACATAATTATGAAGAAATAGGACAAATTGATCTCATTTATGTATTCATAGAATTTGGTGTATTGTAATAAAATTTTTTCAAGACTATAGACAAGACTATGGTCTAGACTAGACTATAGACTAGACTATAGACTAGACTATAGACTAGACTATAGACTAGACTATAGACTAGACTATAGACTAGACTATAGACTAGACTATAGACTAGACTATAGACTAGACTATAGACTAGACTATAGACTAGACTATAGACTAGACTATAGACTAGACTATAGACTAGACTATAGACTAGACTATAGACTAGACTATAGACTAGACTATAGACTAGACTATAGACTAGACTATAGACTAGACTATAGACTAGACTATAGACAAGACTATAGACTAGACTATAGACTAGACTATAGACTAGACTATAGACTAGACTATAGACTAGACTATAGACTAGACTATAGACTAGACTATAGACTAGACTATAGACTAGACTATAGACTAGACTATAGACTAGACTATAGACTAGACTATAGACTAGACTATAGACTAGACTATAGACTAGACTATAGACTAGACTATAGACTAGACTATAGACTAGACTATAGACTAGACTATAGACTAGACTATAGACTAGACTATAGACTAGACTATAGACTAGACTATAGACTAGACTATAGACTAGACTATAGACTAGACTATAGACTAGACTATAGACTAGACTATAGACTAGACTATAGACTAGACTATAGACTAGACTATAGACTAGACTATAGACTAGACTATAGACTGGACTATAGACTAGACTATAGACTATACTATAGACTAGACTATAGATTAGACTATAGACTAGACTATAGACTAGACTATAGACTAGACTATAGACTAGACTATAGACTAGACTATAGACTAGACTATAGACTAGACTGTAGACTAGACTATAGACTAGACTATAGACTAGACTATAGATTAGACTATAGACTAGACTATAGACTAGACTATAGACTAGACTATAGACTAGACTATAGACTAGACTATAGACTAGACTATAGACTGGGCTATAGACTAGACTATAGACTAGACTGTACTCAAGACTATAGACTGGGCTATAGTTAAAACTATAAACTGGACTATAGACCAAACTATAGTAAAGACTATAGACCAAACTATAGTCAAAACATATTATACTAGACTAAAGTCAAGCCTATAAACTAGACTATATTCCAGTCCGTAGGCTATAGTCCACTCCAGCCCATAGTCTTGACTATAGTCTAGTGCATAACCTAGTCTATAGTCTTGACTGTACTTTAGTCCATAGTCTTGACTATAATATAGACTATAGTCAAGACTACAGATTATACTATGGACTGGATTAGACTATAGCCTATGGACTGCACTATACTCAATACTTAGTCAAGACTATAGACTAGACTTTATTCAAGACTTTTATCAAGACTAATGACTAGACCATAGCTAAGACTATAGACTAGACTAGAGTCAAGACTACAGACCAGATTATAGTCAAGTCTTTTTAATATATCATAAATTCCATGTTATTGTTTAGGCTTTTTTGCAGCTATTGTCTTAAAAAAACTTTCTGCTTTTCTGCCAATACTTAGTGATCTCTTCTGATTAAGTTTGCAACACACCGATTCATTTGCTTAACAATTGTTTTGGAATTCATAAAATATTTAAGATCATTGACTATGAAATTGAAATATTGCTAAATTTCTTTTTGAAGTTTAAAATTCAGTGGAGTGTATTAAACCCCAAATGTTAATGTGCTCAATTTCTTGATACGCGTTTTGGCCAGATTATAATAAAGTCTTACGAAAAAATAAAGTTGACATTGTGGGAAACATACATTTGATATTATATTTTGATAAAAAAAAAGTATTTTGGAAAAGGTCTAGCCAGAAGCATATGGCCCTTTTCTAGCTGAATTCAACCCTTAAGCCTGCTACATATTGTTATGGTCATCTATGGAAAACTTTCAGTGTTTGAAGTATTTAAAATACAACTACAATTTTTGCATGTTGTGTAGTTTTTTTCCATTTAGCCAATTTTTGTCCAGTCTTATTTTTGTACATCTTCATTTACATTTGTAGATGACACTATCACTATTGAAACTATGTTTTGTTTCATCCATCTGTGGGTCTTCGGCAACAGAAGTGGAAAAACATTTATGTTATTTTTTTCTATTGTTGTTGTTGGGTAAAAGGGTCTTACAAACTATAAACGAAATCAAATAAAAGAAACCCCAAACGAAAAAAAAACACGGTAGTATGAAAGGAAAAAAATAGAAATGTAGAAAATGAAGGGAAATAAAAAAGAAATATTTATCTTTGTTATAACATATTTTTTTTTTTATTTTTCGTAACGCACGAATGAATTTTTGGCAATTTTTGATGTTGTTGTAGCGGCAGAACTTTTTTCCCATTATTTTTTCTTTTTGCATATTTCTATCTAGTTTAATACCCTACAACTCTAAAAAAGGAGAATATGCAGCATGAATATATTTAGAATTTACTCCAGAATATATAGTGATGTAGGCTTTAACAAAGTCTGATTGGCTCGAGTTTATTATCTTGTCTTGCTGCTGCGGTATTTTATCCAACATGGTAGTATAGTTGTAGAAATTGTTTTATACTTACATTTACAAATACTCTTTTTCTACTATAAATTTTGTATGAAAATTAAATTTTTGTTGGCTTCTACATGAGTTTTGTTTTCATATGTAAGAGGTACGAGGTGTTATGCGAATGGGGTTTGGTTTAGTAACACATATCCATATGTACACATACATATTTACATATGTAAAAACTCACATATTCGTACATATGTATGTATATGAATATGCAGTAGTGTATGTATGTATGTATTTTGTATGATAATGGTATTTTCATATCCTACATATCATCCTTTTATATTAGTTTGCCTTAGTATAGAGTATATCTCTGTATTTGTAATCTGCACGTGTTGTAATTTGTTGTAGAGTATAAATAAGGATTTGTTGGTCTCGTTTCTAGGATTTTTGTTGCTATTTTTGTTAGTTGTTTGTTGGCAGTAATAAAATGTTGCCACTTAAATATGTTGAAATTTTATTTAAATGTAAAAAATTTTCATACTTACAAACATTTTATTTATTTTCGTTAGAAATACATTCATACATACGAACAATCATAAATATTAGGGTGTTTCATATTTGGACTTTTTTGTAATTGAACTGCAGTGCAGAGAATTTAAATGTAATCTTATAATAATGTATGTATCAGTTTTCTTAACATTTAATACATTTTAAATTAATATTTTTAAATCCCTATCTATAATGACTTATTTAAGTGCCAATGATTAAGTAATGAAAAGTAGTTTTATAAGTAAATTTTTTAATACACGACTGGAGTTAAAAAAAAAACTCCCTAATATATGTACATGTAATAGATATTTTTGCATGCTAAACTTTCAGTTACAAATACAAACAATATATACAGTATTTGCCAATGTTATTAAGGCTGCAAGCATATTTATCTTTGTCGACGTAGTACTATTCTGTGAGTGTGTGTGTGGTAAGCCACACTTTTGTATTACCGCAATATAAATTACTTACTAACTTTAATATTTTGCATTTCTAAATATCTATTATTATTATTTTATTTTCTTTAATATTTTATTTACCATTTGGTTTCTTTCCTCTTTTTTTCAATTTACCAAAATTTTAATAAATTTTTTAACACATTTTGTTGGCCAAAAGGCGACGGTTTTTGGCATATACAATATTTTGAAACTTATTAAATTTCTTTTGATGTCTGTTTTCAATGTCCATTTGAGTTTGTGGGAAACTTTAAACCTATAAAGTTAAAAGGCAAAATGAAAATTTATTCAAAGAGTGACAATATAATAATTAATTTTATGGTTTAATGAAAATAAGGGGAAATTAATAAAGTTGTGGTTTGTGGAATAAATAAATATTTAATAAGACTTTAAAAATCTGAACACTTATTAAGCATATACATAAAAACTATTTTTTGTATACAATATTTACATTCATATAAATTAACTAATCTTTCTTGGCATGTTTTTATGCCACTTCGAAATAAAAATAAATTATTTTAAATCTAATGATCTCAAAATATTGTTATTTTGATTGATCACAATTTAAAATGGTATGGTATCTGACCACCATAATTATCCACCAAATAGTGTTAATAATAACTTACATGTCAGTGTCAACTTCTGACCATCTGCATTACTTAGAAGTGCTCTCTTAATGACTTACATATAATTGGATGTAAAATTTACGAACTTTTTTTATTCATTCCTAACCAAATATTGAAAGATTGAATTGTTTTAGAGCATAACAAGATACTAGCAGTCGGAGGTTGTATGAATCCTGTGA
>NW_023995810.1:0-55000 GCF_015586225.1 Lucilia sericata
ATGCTTATCAAACGAAATTTTCTATAAAAAGTTTAACAATTGAAAGCTTTTGTATAGAAAAGTTTAACAATTGAAGGCTTTCAAAAGAAAAGTTTAACAATTGAGAGCTTTTCTATAGAAAAGTTTAACAATTGAAAGCTTTTCTATTGAAAAGTTTCACAATTGAAAGCTTTTCTATAGAAAAGTTTCACAATTTAAAGCTTTTCTATAGAAAAGTTTCACAATTTAAAGCTTTTCTATAGAAAAGTTTCACAATTTAAAGCTTTTCATAGAAAAGTTTCACAATTGAAAGCTTTTCTGTAGAAACCCTTATAAAAAGTTTAACAACCGAAAACTTTTCTATAGAAATTTTATCAAACCAAAACGTTCTATAGAAAACTTTAACAATCGAAAACTTTTCTATAGAAAACTTTTCTATAGAAAACTTTAATAATCGAAAGCTTTTTTATAGAAAACTTTAACAAACGAAAGCTTTTCTATAGAAAACTTTAACAATTGAAAGCTTTTCCATAGAAAATTTTAACAATCGAAAACTCTTCTATAGAAAAGTTATATAAACAAAAAGTAAACGAATACTTTTCTATAGAAACGAAAGCTTTTCTATAGAAAAGTTAAAACAAACAAAATCTTTTGGAAGTTTAGCAAGGAAATTTCTCAAAAAAGTGAAAACCTATTCTGTAGAAACTTTTGTATAGAGCAGCGTTTATAGTTTTCTTTACATAAGTTTAACAAACAAAAACTTTTAGATAGAAAAGTTTTTCAAACGAATGTTTTCTATAGAAAAGTTTATCAATCGAAAACTTTTTTATAGAAAAGTTTATCAAACGAAGTTTTAAAGTTAAAAGTGAAAGCTTTTTTGTACAAAATTTTAATAATCTAATGCTATCAATAGAAAATTTAGCAGCCGAAAGCTTTAATATTAACATTTTCGAGCACTGTACTTTATCAACAATCATGTTGTGCAGTGTAGTAAAGAGATTTACTCTTTACAAGTACTTGAGTACTTGCCACATTTGTTGTAGGTATAAATAACTACCAGTATGCTAGCAACTATTAGCATCTTATTTCATGTTTGCCGGTAGCAGACTAAAAGCTGCAACAAAATTTAAACATGCTTTTTGCTGATCTGCGTCGACGATGAGCATGACGATTGTGATGAAGAGGATGATGGCAATCTGCTAAAATTGCAACGGATGCAGACAACGTCAACAAATATTAAATATCATATGTATGTACTGTATTGCAGCTCAATGCAAAACATGCACCCATACCATTACCACAATGTACATATTTTAAGTTCACGTCCATAGATGAAAGGAACATTTGCATTATCAGCTCAATGCTTCAGATATGCAAATATAAAAGATGTACTACGTTTGTTACGATTTCTTTCGGTTTTATTTCGTTTCCTTACAAGTTCGAACAAAAAATATCGAATATAAACATGGAATATGTTGGAGAATGACAAGTCACTATATAAAAACTGACTGCATAAACTGCAAAACTTGTCTAAAGTTTCATAGACTTCTGTATAAACTTACAAATGTAAATATACTTCAGATATTTCCAATACAGCCATATGATAAAAAAGCCAGGTTAAGGACATTTTGAACATTTTATTTAATGTAACTCTAAGTGAACTAAATACTGTGACGATGTAGATACAGGGACGTGAAAATAGTTAGTTAGTCAGTGAGTTAGTAGTTAGTTAGTTAGTTAGTTAGTTAGTTAGTTAGTCAGTGAGTAGTTAGTTAGTTAGTTAGTTAGTTAGTTAGTAGTTAGTTAGTAGTTAGTTAGTTAGTTAGTTAGTTAGTTAGTTAGTTAGTTAGTTAGTAGTAGTTAGTTAGTAGTTAGTTAGTAGTTAGTTAGTTAGTTAGTTAGTTAGTTAGAGTTAGTTAGTTAGTGTTAGTAGTTAGTTAGTTAGTTAGTTAGTTAGTTAGTTAGTTAGTTAGTAGTTAGTTAGTTAGTTAGTTAGTAGTTAGTTAGTAGTTAGTTAGTTAGTTAGTTAGTTAGTTAGTTAGTTAGTTAGTTAGTTCGTTAGTTAGTTAGTTAGTTAGTTAGTTAGTAGTTAGTTAGTTAGTAGTTAGTTAGTTAGTTAGTTAGTTAGTTAGTTAGTTAGTTAGTTAGTTAGTTAGTTAGTTAGTTAGTAGTTAGTTAGTTAGTTAGTAGTTAGTTAGTTAGTTAGTTAGTTAGTTAGTTAGTTAGTTAGTTAGTTAGTTAGTTAGTAGTTAGTTAGTTAGTTAGTTAGTTAGTTAGTTAGTTAGTTAGTACTTAGTTAGTTACTTAGTTAGTTACTTAGTTAGTTAGTCTATAGTCTAGTCTATAGTCTAGTCTATAGTCTAGTCTATAGTCTAGTCTATAGTCTAGTCTATAGTCTAGTCATAGTCTAGTCTATAGTCTAGTCTATAGCCTAGTCTATAGTCTAGTCTAGTCTTCTATAGTCTAGTCTATAGTCTAGTCTATAGTCTAGTCTATAGTCTAGTCTATAGTCTAGTCTATAGTCTAGTCTATAGTCTAGTCTATAGTCTAGTCTATTCTAGTCTATAGTCTAGTCTATAGTCTAGTCTATAGTCTAGTATAGTCTAGTCTATAGTCTAGTCTATAGTCTAGTCTATAGTCTAGTCTATAGTCTAGTCTATAGTCTAGTCTATAGTCTAGTCTATAGTCTAGTCTATAGTCTAGTCTATAGTCTAGTCTATAGTCTAGTCTATAGTCTAGTCTATAGTCTAGTCTATAGTCTAGTCTATAGTCTAGTCTATAGTCTAGTCTATAGTCTAGTCTATAGTCTAGTCTATAGTCTAGTCTATAGTCTAGTCTATAGTCTAGTCTATAGTCTAGTCTATAGTCTAGTCTATAGTCTAGTCTATAGTCTAGTCTATAGTCTAGTCTATAGTCTAGTCTATAGTCTAGTCTATAGTCTAGTCTATAGTCTAGTCTATAGTCTAGTCTATAGTCTAGTCTATAGTCTAGTCTATAGTCTAGTCTATAGTCTAGTCTATAGTCTAGTCTATAGTCTAGTCTATAGTCTAGTCTATAGTCTAGTCTATAGTCTAGTCTATAGTCTAGTCTATAGTCTAGTCTATAGTCTAGTCTATAGTCTAGTCTATAGTCTAGTCTATAGTCTAGTCTATAGTCTAGTCTATAGTCTAGTCTATAGTCTAGTCTATAGTCTAGTCTATAGTCTAGTCTATAGTCTAGTCTATAGTCTAGTCTATAGTCTAGTCTATAGTCTAGTCTATAGTCTAGTCTATAGTCTAGTCTATAGTCTAGTCTATAGTCTAGTCTATAGTCTAGTCTATAGTCTAGTCTATAGTCTAGTCTATAGTCTAGTCTATAGTCTAGTCTATAGTCTAGTCTATAGTCTAGTCTATAGTCTAGTCTATAGTCTAGTCTATAGTCTAGTCTATAGTCTAGTCTATAGTCTAGTCTATAGTCTAGTCTATAGTCTAGTCTATAGTCTAGTCTATAGTCTAGTCTATAGTCTAGTCTATAGTCTAGTCTATAGTCTAGTCTATAGTCTAGTCTATAGTCTAGTCTATAGTCTAGTCTATAGTCTAGTCTATAGTCTAGTCTATAGTCTAGTCTATAGTCTAGTCTATAGTCTAGTCTATAGTCAGTCTATAGTCTAGTCTATAGTCTAGTCTATAGTCTAGTCTATAGTCTATTATATAGTCTAGTCTAGTCTATAGTCTATTATATAGTCTATTATATAGTCTAGTCTAGTCTATAGTCTATTATATAGTCTAGTCTATAGTCTAGTCTATACTCTAGTCTATAGTCTAGTCTATAGTCTACTCTATAGTCTAATCTATAGTTTAATCTATAGTCTAGTCTATAGTCTAGTCTATAGTCTAGTCTATAGTCTAGCCTATAGTCTATATTTTAGTCTATATTCTAGTCCATAGTCTAGTCCATAGTCTAGTCCATAGTCTAGTCTATAGTCTTGTCTGTAGTCTGGTCTATTTTGCAGTCTATAAGCTAGTCTATAACCTACCTTATATAGTTAGTTAGTACTTTTGCTCTTTCATTACAAATTCGACATTGAACGAGTTCGGGTTAAAGCTCCCTTGCAGTTTGATCCACACTCATATAAAACCTTTTCGTCTGATATGACCCTTATTGATTTCCGACTTTCAGAAAATATTTTAACATATGTTGTCTCCATATTTAATCCTGTTCCTTTTAGACAACTCCGTTACAGCTTCGTGTTTGGTAAAACTGTATTCGCACACCAAATAGGAATTATAACTACGACTCTGAAAACACTCTTAGTACTTAGAGTACAGAAATTGACACCATTTGTTTTTGTGCTTACACTGCATCTGGGTTGCTCGCATATATGTAAATGTGTTTGTCTGGCTGCCTTGTCTTTATATTGTACATCTGGGCCACCATTAAAAAATTGTGTTACCATTACTAGTTTCTTTGTTTTTCTCTCAATGCTACGTGCAGTATTGGACTTGGATTTTTCGTAACTAATGGTTACCATGTAAAAACAACATATTTGCTTCCAGTTTTTAACATTTGCTATGGAAATGAGTAATATCTACTTGATTCATCAATTTGGTTTAAATAAATTCAAGATAATTGTTATGTTTATGGACCAAATGATCTTTTAATAAAATTAAACGATGGAAATGTATGTGAAGCAAATATCATATTGTGTAGTATTGGTGGCGCAAGTGTAATTAAATTTTTGCCGTATTAGTCGTTCAATAGGTTTTTCGATCAGTTCAAATAGAGTATTTTGGTTTCGTCATTGCTGAATGAAGTATTGAATAGTTTTTCTGAACTTTTTTTACTCTGACATTGCACTTCATATGCATATGTATGTTGATAAGTATGTAAGGAAGTAGATACATACATATGTATGTGTAAAAGTACATTTGAATTTACTAGATGATAAAACGTACTCTTTGCTTTTAATGGGACATCATTGGCCATGAATTTTCTTTGTCAGTTACTATAAGTAACTAAAGTTTTCATTTTTATCTTTTTCGAACATATTACTGTCAAAATTCATAGCAGTTCTAATATTTGCAAGTCAACTATGAGTGTTGAAATCCTTTTCTTAAGAGGGCCTTATAATGGTACTCGGGATTATAATATATTACTCACTCAAATCTCTTGTTAGCAGCCTTCATATGGGGCTAAATAGATCCTATAATTGATCTAAATCCAGCGCAATCTTGTTCAGAAGTTGGTCAATTATGGGAACTGCGGTAAGTATATTTTCACTAACCGCTAAGCTCTTTTACATAATTCACCATTATTATACTTTGACGTTCATTAATTCCTTTTATAAAAAACTTCTGCTGTTAATTATATAAAAAACCATTAATTTATTTTGTATTTAAATTTGAATAAACATATTGCTCGATAACTTATTATATGCACCATATTGTTTGTGCCACAATATTATATTAAACTTATATCTTAATTACACTCGCAAAACTTTACGTTTGTTGTTATTTTATATTTAATCTGCAAAAATAACAATATAGTTTTTTTTTAATTATGTAAACTTTATAAAATCTTTATACATAATTACAAAAGTTTTTAATAAAGCTAAAAATTTTGCAACTTTCAGTTAAAGTATAATTATGAACGATTATTTTTTTTTCAGGATAAAGGGCCACCGACACAAGTGATGCCGCCATAAGTTATATTGTTAAAGAATACATTTTAGGTTTTACATGACAAAAAAAAAAAGAAAAAACTTGCAAATTAATTTGGGAATAATTTAAGGGAAAATGGAGTGAATTTTTAAGGGAAAATAAGTTAGAGTGTTATATTCGGCTATAACGAAACTTAAATACCCTCCAGTTATTCGATAGTAGCATAACAGCGCCTTTAGATATGCTATACTGTAATGTCTAAAATAGTATGTAAGATTGTGTGTCATGCACAATGTCACACAAGTGTGTGTTATAAGAACACACTAGTCTAGCCTAGTATAATGTATAGTCTAGTATATGTCTAGTCAATAGTCTAGTCAGTAGTCTAGTCAATAGTCTAGTCTATAGTTTAGTCTATAGTCTAGTCTATAGTCTAGTCTATAGTCTAGTCTATAGTCTAGTCTATAATCCAGTCTATAGTCTATATACAGTCTAATCTATTGTATAGTCTAGTCTAAAGTCTAGTCTAAAGTCTAGTCTAAAGTCTAGTCTAGTCTAGTCTATAGTCTAGTCTAAAGTCTAGTCTATAGTTAGTCTATAGTCTATATACAGTCTAATCTATAGTATAGTTTAGTCTAAAGTCTAGTCTATAGTCTAGTCTATAGTCTAGTCTATAGTCTAGTCTATAGTCTAGTCTATAGTCTAGTCTAGTCTAGACTAGTCTAAAGTCTAGTCTATAGTCTAGTCTAAAGTCTAGTCTATAGTCTAGTCTATAGTCTAGTCTATAGTCTAGTCTATAGTCTAGTCTATAGTCTAGTCTATAGTCTCGTCTATAGTCTCGTCTATAGTCTAGTCTATAGTCAAGTCTATAGTCAAGTCTTTAGTCTAGTCTATAGTCTAGTCTATAGTCTAGTCTATCGTCTCGTCTATAGTCTCGTCTATAGTCTAGTCTATAGTCAAGTCTATAGTCAAGTCTTTAGTCTAGTCTATAGTCTAGTCTATAGTCTAGTCTATCGTCTAGTCCATAGTCTAGTCTGTAGTCTAGTCTATCGTCTAGTCTATAGTCTAGTCTATAGTCTAGTCTATAGTCAAGTCTATAGTCAAGTCTTTAGTCTAGTCTATAGTCTAGTCTATATGTAGTCTATCGTCTAGTCTATTGTCTAGTCTATAGTCTAGTCTATCGTCTAGTCTATAGTCTAGTCTATAGTCTAGTCTATAGTCTAGTATATAGTCTAGTCTACAGTCTAGCCTACAGTCTAGTCTATAGTCTAGTCTATAGTCTAGTCTATAGTCTAGTCTATAGTCTAGTCTATAGTCTAGTCTATAGTCTAGTCTATAGTCTAGTCTATAGTCTAGTCTATAGTCTAGTCTATAGTCTAGTCTATAGTCTAGTCTATAGTCTAGTCTATAGTCTAGTCTATAGTCTAGTCTATAGTCTAGTCTATAGTCTAGTCTATAGTCTAGTCTATAGTCTAGTCTATAGTCTAGTCTATAGTCTAGTCTATAGTCTAGTCTATAGTCTAGTCTATAGTCTAGTCTATAGTCTAGTCTATAGTCTAGTCTATAGTCTAGTCTATAGTCTAGTCTATAGTCTAGTCTATAGTCTAGTCTATAGTCTAGTCTATAGTCTAGTCTATAGTCTAGTCTATAGTCTAGTCTATAGTCTAGTCTATAGTCTAGTCTCTAGTCTAGTCTATAGTCTAGTCTATAGTCTAGTCTATAGTCTAGTCTATAGTCTAGTCTATAGTCTAGTCTATAGTCTAGTCTATAGTCTAGTCTATAGTCTAGTCTATAGTCTAGTCTATAGTCTAGTCTATAGTCTAGTCTATAGTCTAGTCTATAGTCTAGTCTATAGTCTAGTCTAGTCTAGTCTATAGTCTAGTCTATAGTCTAGTCTATAGTCTAGTCTATAGTCTAGTCTATAGTCTAGTCTATAGTCTAGTCTATAGTCTAGTCTATAGTCTAGTCTATAGTCTAGTCTATAGTCTAGTCTATAGTCTAGTCTATAGTCTAGTCTATAGTCTTCTATAGTCTAGTCTATAGTCTAGTCTATAGTCTAGTCTATAGTCTAGTCTATAGTCTAGTCTATAGTCTAGTCTATAGTCTAGTCTATAGTCTAGTCTATAGTCTAGTCTATAGTCTAGTCTATAGTCTAGTCTATAGTCTAGTCTATAGTCTAGTCTATAGTCTAGTCTATAGTCTAGTCTATAGTCTAGTCTATAGTCTAGTCTATAGTCTAGTCTATAGTCTAGTCTATAGTCTAGTCTATAGTCTAGTCTATAGTCTAGTCTATAGTCTAGTCTATAGTCTAGTCTATAGTCTAGTCTATAGTCTAGTCTATAGTCTAGTCTATAGTCTAGTCTATAGTCTAGTCTATAGTCTAGTCTATAGTCTAGTCTATAGTCTAGTCTATAGTCTAGTCTATAGTCTAGTCTATAGTCTAGTCTATAGTCTAGTCTATAGTCTAGTCTATAGTCTAGTCTATAGTCTAGTCTATAGTCTAGTCTATAGTCTAGTCTAGTCTCTATAGTCTAGTCTATAGTCTAGCCTACAGTCTAGTCTATAGTCTAGTCTATAGTCTAGTCTATAATCTAGTCTATAGTCTAGTCTATAGTCTAGTCTATAGTCTAGTCTATAGTCTAGTCTATAGTCTAGTCTATAGTCTAGTCTACAGTCTAGTCTACAGTCTAGTCTATAGTCTAGTCTATAGTCTAGTCTATAGTCTAGTCTATAGTCTAGTCTATAGTCTAGTCTATAGTCTAGTCTATAGTCTAGTCTATAGTCTAGTCTATAGTCAAGTCTATAGTCTAGTCTATAGTCAAGTCTATAGTCAAGTCTATAGTCTAGTCTATAGTCTAGTCTATAGTCTAGTCTATAGTCTAGTCTATAGTCTAGTCTATAGTCTAGTCTATATTCTAGTCTATAGTCTCGTCTATAGTCTAGTCTATAGTCTAGTCTATAGTCTAGTCTAAAGTCTAGTCTATAGTCTAGTCTATAGTCTAGTCTATAGTCTAGTCTATAGTCTAGTCTATAGTCTAGTCTATAGTCTAGTCTATAGTCTAGTCTATAGTCTAGTCTATAGTCTAGTCTATAGTCTAGTCTATAGTCTAGTCTATAGTCTAGTCTATAGTCTAGTCTATAGTCTAGTCTATAGTCTAGTCTAGTCTATAGTCTAGTCTATAGTCTAGTCTATAGTCTAGTCTATAGTCTAGTCTAGTCTATAGTCTAGTCTATAGTCTAGTCTATAGTCTAGTCTATAGTCTAGTCTATAGTCTATAATCTAGTCTATAGTCTAGTCTATAGTCTAGTCTATAGTCTAGTTATAGTCTAGTTTATAGTCTAGTCTACAGTCTAGTCTATAGTCTAGTTTATAGTCTAGTTTATAGTCTAGTCTACAGTCTAGTCTATAGTCTAGTCTATAGTCTAGTCTATAGTCTAGTCTATAGTCTAGTCTATAGTCTAGTCTATAGTCTAGTCCATAGTCTAGTCTATAGTCTAGTCTATAGTCTAGTCTATAGTCGTCTATAGTCTAGTCTATAGTCTAGTCTATAGTCTAGTCTAGTCTAGTCTATAGTCTAGTCTATAGTCTAGTCTATAGTCTAGTCTATAGTCTAGTCTATAGTCTAGTCTATAGTCTAGTCTATAGTCTAGTCTATAGTCTAGTCTATAGTCTAGTCTATAGTCTAGTCTATAGTCTAGTCTATAGTCTAGTCTATTCTAGTCTATAGTCTAGTCTATAGTCTAGTCTATAGTCTAGTCTATAGTCTAGTCTATAGTCTAGTCTATAGTCTAGTCTATAGTCTAGTCTATAGTCTAGTCTATAGTCTAGTCTATAGTCTAGTCTATAGTCTAGTCTATAGTCTAGTCTATAGTCTAGTCTATAGTCTAGTCTATAGTCTAGTCTATAGTCTAGTCTATAGTCTAGTCTATAGTCTAGTCTATAGTCTAGTCTATAGTCTAGTCTATAGTCTAGTCTATAGTCTAGTCTATAGTCTAGTCTATAGTCTAGTCTATAGTCTAGTCTATAGTCTAGTCTATAGTCTAGTCTATAGTCTAGTCTATAGTCTAGTCTAGTAGTCTATAGTCTAGTCTAGTATAGTCTATAGTCTAGTCTATAGTCTAGTCTATAGTCTAGTCTATAGTCTAGTCTATAGTCTAGTCTATAGTCTAGTCTATAGTCTAGTCTATAGTCTAGTCTATAGTCTAGTCTATAGTCTAGTCTATAGTCTAGTCTATAGTCTAGTCTAGTCTATAGTCTAGTCTATAGTCTAGTCTATAGTCTAGTCTATAGTCTAGTCTATAGTCTAGTCTATAGTCTAGTCTATAGTCTAGTCTATAGTCTAGTCTATAGTCTAGTCTATAGTCTAGTCTATAGTCTAGTCTATAGTCTAGTCTATAGTCTAGTATAGTCTAGTCTATAGTCTAGTCTATAGTCTAGTCTATAGTCTAGTCTATAGTCTAGTCTATAGTCTAGTCTATAGTCTAGTCTATAGTCTAGTCTAGTCTAGTCTATAGTCTAGTCTATAGTCTAGTCTATAGTCTAGTCTATAGTCTAGTCTATAGTCTAGTCTATAGTCTAGTCTATAGTCTAGTCTATAGTCTAGTCTATAGTCTAGTCTTGTCTAGTCTAGTCTAGTCTAGTCTAGTCTCTATGTCTAGTCTATAGTCTAGTCTATAGTCTAGTCTATAGTCTAGTGTATAGTCTAGTCTATAGTCTAGTTAGTCTAGTCTATAGTCTAGTCTATAGTCTAGTATATAGTCTCTATGTCTAGTCTATAGTCTAGTCTATAGTCTAGTCTATAGTCTAGTCTATAGTCTAGTCTATAGTCTAGTCTATAGTCTAGTCTATAGTCTAGTCTATAGTCTAGTCTATAGTCTAGTCTATAGTCTAGTCTATAGTCTAGTCTATAGTCTAGTCTATAGTCTAGTCTATAGTCTAGTCTATGTCTAGTCTATAGTCTAGTCTCTAGTCTAGTCTATCGTCTAGTCTATAGTCTAGTCTATAGTCTAGTCTATAGTCAAGTCTATAGTCAAGTCTATAGTCTAGTCTATAGTCTAGTCTATAGTATAGTCTATAGTCTAGTCTATAGTCTAGTCTATAGTCTAGTCTATAGTCTAGTCTATAGTCTAGTCTATAGTCTAGTCTATAGCCTAGTCTATAGTCTAGTCTATAGTCTAGTCTATAGTCTAGTCTATAGTCTAGTCTATAGTCTAGTCTATAGTCTAGTCTATAGTCTAGTCTATAGTCTAGTATATTCTAGTCTATAGTCTAGTCTATAGTCTAGTCTATAGTCTAGTCTATAGTCTAGTCTATGTCTAGTCTATAGTCTAGTCTATAGTCTAGTCTATAGTCTAGTCTATAGTCTAGTCTAGTCTAGTCTATAGTCTAGTCTATAGTCTAGTCTATAGTCTAGTCTATAGTCTAGTCTATAGTCTAGTCTATAGTCTAGTCTATAGTCTAGTCTATAGTCTAGTCTATAGTCTAGTCTATAGTCTAGTCTATAGTCTAGTCTATAGTCTAGTCTATAGTCTAGTCTATAGTCTAGTCTATAGTCTAGTCTAGTCTATAGTCTAGTCTATAGTCTAGTCTATAGTCTAGTCTATAGTCTAGTCTATAGTCTAGTCTATAGTCTAGTCTATAGTCTAGTCTATAGTCTAGTCTATAGTCTAGTCTATAGTCTAGTCTATAGTCTAGTCTATAGTTCTAGTCTATAGTCTAGTCTATAGTCTAGTCTATAGTCTAGTCTATAGTCTAGTCTATAGTCTAGTCTATAGTCTAGTCTATAGTCTATAGTCTAGTCTATAGTCGTCTATAGTCTAGTCTATAGTCTAGTCTATAGTCTAGTCTATAGTCTAGTCTATAGTCTAGTCTATAGTCTAGTCTATAGTCTAGTCTATAGTCTAGTCTATAGTCTAGTCTATAGTCTAGTCTATAGTCTAGTCTATAGTCTAGTCTATAGTCTAGTCTATAGTCTAGTCTATAGTCTAGTCTATAGTCTAGTCTATAGTCTAGTCTATAGTCTAGTCTATAGTCTAGTCTATAGTCTAGTCTATAGTCTAGTCTATAGTCTAGTCTATAGTCTAGTCTATAGTCTAGTCTATAGTCTAGTCTATAGTCTAGTCTATAGTCTAGTCTATAGTCTAGTCTATAGTCTAGTCTATAGTCTAGTCTATAGTCTAGTCTATAGTCTAGTCTATAGTCTAGTCTATAGTCTAGTCTATAGTCTAGTCTATAGTCTAGTCTATAGTCTAGTCTATAGTCTAGTCTATAGTCTAGTCTATAGTCTAGTCTATAGTCTAGTCTATAGTCTAGTCTATAGTCTAGTCTATAGTCTAGTCTATAGTCTAGTCTATAGTCTAGTCTATAGTCTAGTCTATAGTCTATTCTATAGTCTAGTCTATAGTCTAGTCGATAGTCTAGTCTATAGTCTAGTCTATAGTCTAGTCTATAGTCTAGTCTATAGTCTAGTCTATAGTCAAGTCTATAGTTTGTGATAAACTGGCATCCGCCTTATCCAAAGAAATCACTAAAAGTAAACTCTATTACAAATACCAGAAAGAGCACACAAACTTTTAAAAACCCCACAATACTAGGTCTGGAATTAGTGAAATAGTATCGTCACTAGAATTAATCAGCTATAGTTTATTATACATTTGACCATTGATGTGTGAGGTAATCAATTGATTAATTTAAGCCTTACAAAAAAGTCAATGCAAATAGAAAATTTTCAAAATAATGTCTATAAGATTTTTTTGTTTGATAAAACTGCAGGGTACTATTGTCATCATCGCCCTGACCATGATACATAAATATAAAAGTAGTTGGTATGAAAAACAACAAAGGACTCATCCCTTTATAAGGCTCTTAGTAGAAAAACGGTATTACGGGTGTTGAAAGGGGTTTAGTCTAGAGGGGGTTTGATCAGTAGTAATAGCATTGTGGCTTTTCTTTGTCTGACTTCACAGTTTTTATGGTTTCTATTAGAATGTGTATCTATGTGTGTGTTTTTAACTCTTTTTTATTGTGGTATTAAAAAAACGACAACAACAGCAATAAAATAGTGTATAACAATACTTTGTTTATTTGTTTTAATGTGTCGTCAATTGGACAAAGATATTGCGTGCCCATTGGTGTAAGCATGTGGTTTTGTTTGACTGAATAATAGTTGTGAATAAGAAGTATAAGTTACGGCAATATACGTTATTCGTGTTGTATGCAACTCTTTATCCATGTGATAGAAACCATTTTAATTCGTCGAATTTCGTATAATTTATCCAACAGCATTATGACAATATTGGTTTAACAGCAGACATTCTGAGTCCTACTAAGTCCACTAATATGCTTGGAGTCAGTTAAATTTTTATAAAAGATCAATCAATATTTACGAGTACTTTTGTAGAACAGTGGGGGTTCCGTAGCCACCCGAGACTTTGTGATCAAATCTTTTACTTCGGATGTGATGTCAACTAACTAACCAACCACTAACGAACTAACTAACTAACTAACTAACTCTAACTAACTAACTAACTAACTAACTACTAACTACTAACTACTACTAACCTAACTAATAACTAACTAACTAACTAACTAACTAACTACTAACTAACTAACTAACTCCTAACTACCTAACCTACACCTAACTAACTACTAACTAACTAACTACTAACTAAACTAACTATAACTAACTAACCTAAACTACTACTAACTAACTACTAACTAACTAACTAACTACTAACTAACTAACTAACTACTACGACGAACTACTAACTAACTAACTAACTAACTAACTAACTAACTAACGAAGCTAACTAACTAACTAACTAACTACTAACTAACTAACTAACTACTAAACTAACTACTAACTACTAATTAACTAACTAACTAACTAACTAACTAACTAACTAAACTACCTAACTACTAACTAACTAACTAACTAACTAACTAACTAACTAACTAACTAACTAACTAACTAACTAACTAACTAACTAACTAACTAACTAACTAACTAACTAACTAACTAACTAACTAACTAACTAACTAACGTAACTAACTACTAACTAACTAACTAACTAACTAACTAACTAACTAACTAACTAACTAACTAACTAACTAAACTACTAACTAACTAACTAACTAACTAACTAACTAACTAACTAACTAACTAACTAACTACTAACTAACTACTAACTAACTAACTAACTAACTAACTAACTAACTAACTAACTAACTAACTACTAACTACTAACTAACTAACTAACTAACTAACTAACTACTAACTAACTAACTAACTAACTACTAACTAACTAACTACTAACTAACTACTAACTAACTAACTAACTAACTAACTAACTAACTAACTAACTACTAACTAACTAACTAACTAACTAACTAACTAACTAACTAACTAACTAACTAACTACTACTAACTAACTAACTAACTAACTAACTAACTAACTAACTAACTACTAACTAACTAACTAACTAACTACTAACTAACTAACTAACTAACTAACTAACTAACTACCTACTAACTAACTAACGAACTAACTAACTAACTAACTAACTAACTAACTAACTAACTAACTAACTAAACTAACTAACTAACGAACTAACTAACTAACTAACTAACTAACTAACTAACTAACTAACTAACTAACTACTAACTAACTAACTAACTAACTAACTAACTAACTACTAACTAACTAACTAACACGAACTAACTAACTAACTAACTAACTAACTAACTAATAACTAACTAATACTAACTAACTAACTACTAAGTAACTAACTAACTACTAACTAACTAACTAACTAACTAGCTAACTAACTAACTAACTAACTAACTAACTACTAACTACTAACTACTAACTAACTAACTAACTAACTAACTAACTAACTAACTAACTAACTAACTAACTAACAACTAACTAACTACTAACTAACTACTAACTAACTAACTAACTAACTAACTAACTAACTAACTAACTAACTAACTAACTAACTAACTAACTAACTAACTAACTAACTAACTAACTAACTAACTAACTAACTAACTAACTAACTAACTAACTAACTAACTAACTAACTAACTAGCTAGCTAACTAACTAACTAGCTAACTAACTAACTAACTAACTAACTAATGGGAGATAGAGTCAATTCTGTCACTAAATACTATTAATCGGGTACATAGGTATGCTTCCGATAAATCAAAAGAAACAAATCCGTCTACTAGAAACCGATAAAAAAATGCTTCTGATCTTTGTCGTCTTAAGTTGATGAAAATTAATTTTAAGAGTAAATTAACAATTATCAAATTTAATATTTATTGTGGACTTGCTTAAATGACATTATTTAAAAATTTGCTTAATTACTTTAAATGTTGAAATAAAATAAAGCAAATTGTTTGCTGGGTTAAGTTAAAATAATAATGAAAATTAAATCAAAGAGAATTTTTCTCATAGAAAAAAGTAACAACCACAGAAACAAAAAAATACTTTATAAAGAAAGTAAGTAGCATTTTCACACTAACACTACCCAGCAGTTTGAAATAGTAGCACCAAAATAGGAATTTTATTTAATAGTAGTCACAGAATTGGCAACGCGAGTTAAGCAACTCCTTGCAGATTATAATTGATTCTACGAAAGATTCTGGTAGGTTAACTAATTGCTACTGTACTGTAAAAAGTTGCAAAATTTGTTCTCCATATTTTACTTAGGGACACTATAGAGAAAAAGTAAATTGACGCCTGGGTTATAGTGACACCTTATAAAACTGCTGGTTTATACTCCTACACGCACACCTTTACAAAACCATGCAACAAACAGCATTTAAAAGTTTCATGATTAGTTAGTCAGTCGGCCTTCAATGAAAGAAAAACATTCAATTAATTACATTTTAAAAGCTTTTGACCGCATTGATAACAAACAATGCGAAAGAAATTAAAAATGCAGTAAAACAAATGGAATCCGAATAAAAGTTTTATTAGTGGTTGAAATGTTCAAAACCCTACACTTTTCATTGTAAGGCAGGTGACATGTGGTACAATGTAATGAGTAGTGTAGTCATCCCTACTAGAGAGCAACGCTATATTTAAATGCAAACGGTAGAATATAGTAGGAAATTGATAGCACGGGCATTTAAAAGCTTTAGAACTTGACCGAATTTACATGTAAGTTAAGCCACACCGATCTACATGACTATACATGAACACCGATCTACATGACTATAGAACGTTTGTGAGAAATCTGATCAAGATGCCAGCTCTGACGGATAAATGTGAGAAAGTTGAACGTTTAAATAAAATAAATAATGCAGTAAACTAAAATAGCTTTTACAATGTTAAAAAAACATAACCCACATTTAATATCCTTTCTATAAATTAAATAAAAATTTATGAATAATTTCATGCAAGAAAAATAAAAAAGTTAATGTTAATAAAATAATATTTTCCAGAAAAAAAAAAATAAAACAAACAAACAAAAATAAAACAATAATATAAAAAATTATTTGTATGAGAATGCAGTACAGGGAAACAAAATACCCGCCAGCAATTTAAGCCCTTAAAACAATAAAACAAAAAATTTTGGGAAAAACGGCAACTAAATGAAATCCTACACATATACAAATACTCATTACCAAACACACACAGGCCACAACATATTCATGCATACACATTTTCATTCTTCCTTTCATTTTCCACTTTTTGTTTATTTCCGGTTTCGCAGATTTAACTTTTACCGTTTGTTTGTTTATTTATATTGCCGAGTAAGAACATATGGCTTTTTGAAGAGAGAGAGAGAGTGAGAGAGGAAAAGAGAAAGGTAATTTCCCAATACATCAATGTATTCATTTTATATAGGTTATTTCATCACTTGAAGTATAGAATCCAATATCAAAACGTCCATAGTTAATAAAACAGTCCAAAATATATCATAGTGTCCATGGACATAAAGTATTGAAAAAAAAAAGGATTTCAGAGAGTGAAACCCCTTTCCTCGGATAGAAGGATCCAAGCTTTGGTGTATGTTGCATTGGCAGGTGTTCACCGTCTTTGCGAAGTTAAACTTTGTAACCAATGGACTTTGTAACATATAGACTTCCGGATGAATGTCGTGTTTTCCAGGCAGAGATCTTAGCGATCTGGATCTATGGAACTGATTAAGACACACATTAGAAGGGGCCGGATGTGACAGTTTATGTTGATAGTCAGGCAGCACATAAGGCCTTGAAATGTCATGTAGTTCACTCCATGCTATCCGCTAGCTATCTGGGATGTATACAATAAGCTTGTGTTGGATTCCAGGGCACTGTAATATACAGGTTAATGAGATCGCAGACAAACTGGCCAGATAAGGATCAGATTTGGACAGTAATAGTGGAGTTAGGTCGGTGAAACCTCCTATCTGCCACTACTATAGGTTAAACTCCCATAAATTCAGGAACTCCTCTAACCAATCATGGCACAGTAGGATGGATTGCAGGGTATCCAACATCAAGGTAGTAAAAAAATTCCACTGATGATGATGTCCGCATGCCCTACATTCGTCTAAACACTCACAATCCAGTGTGTTCACTCCGAATACTTACCATCACACTTACTAACCTCTGACTTGCTCTTTTTGAGGAGGTTCTAGTTCTCTCTTCATAGGGTAACTGCATGGGATATTGCTAATCTAAAAGAACACAGACTGTAATCTGTTTAAAGTCAACTGTTTTCTACAGGAATTGGCAACTAATTTCAATTAGGACACGGAAGATCGTGGCTAGGTGTACACCCCAGAGAGAGGGAGAGTCGTATCTCCATTCTTTTGGAACAGTTTTGTAAATTAAATACAAATTCGGTTGTCACAACTAAAAATATATTTTTACAAACGATAACAGATCCCATGAAGTTGGCACTTGGGAATTATTATTAAGAGCCGGGAAAAACGATCCTACTTACGATATTACTTTTTACCAGAATATTTAAAATCCCGGAATATCAATCAGCTCGACTCGAATTCAGAATATCAAAAATGCTCTTCACCTCTCTTTCACGGATTAGGATCTTGACTCTCTTGACCCTTGATGAAAATTATAGACAGACTCTAGTGGAAACGTAATGCTTGATTTTATGGCCTCGTAGAAATGCAATACTTGGGAATCGAATAATTTGGTTTGGAATATCTAAAATGCTCTACCCTCTCTTACACAGAATAGGGGATTAACTCGCTTGGCTCTTGAAAGAAATTATAGACAGACTTTACAGCAAAAATTATTGGAGTTGATAAAAACATTGCTGGAGTACAGGATCCGTTAAGTAGTCCTATGTAATGCAAAACAAATTGGTCCATTGCCTGTATTACATAGGATCATGTTGCGGATTATTTACTCTCATAACTTAAGAAAGGGAGTAGATTTTGAGATTACTCTGATGTAATGATTACGCGGTCCTCAACCTGGGACATCACAATGTTAAATGGTCTATGATTTTTCGATATATTTGAATTAGTTTTGGACCAGTCCTAAACCTTTGTGGTGTACATACTCTTAACACGAGTGTGCGAAGCATGGACTTGGACGAGGAGAATGAAGGATTGGTACAATACTTTTTATGTGATTTCCTTTTTACAAGAATGCTGACAGAGGTATCTTCGTACAAGCTTCTTTCATGGTCTGGACTGATTCGAAAATGAGAGAGGAATAATGAAAGTATCAACTGACCTCCTAGTGCTCTCACCAAATCGCAGTAAATCTCTACAAACAAGAATTACTGAAAAATGTCGTCGGAAGAGAAATCAAAGTGACACAATCCGATCTCGTATAAGTATGGCATTATATTCATAGACCAGGAATAGTAAAATGACTACATAAAGAGTAATTTTTCAAGAAAACGTTATAGATCCTAGATCATCCAAAACTTTAGCCCAATGACGGCTACAAAATCTCCCCTTTAAACCTTTATGGGACTGATGAGGAGGACGTGTGCATGGTGTCCTCTGACCCGTAAAAAGCGGAGAAAAACAGACAGAGTCCGGAGGCCCATGACCCTGTGAAAGGAGACCCTGTAAATGGCGACCAAAAACAGATAAACCAGAGACAGGACACAGAACAGGACGAACGGAAAAAGTTAGCGAGCTACAAACGCTCCCTTCGGTATGTCAGACCATCTCGGAGAATCTTGACGTACCGATATCTTCATCAAAGAATGCCACGTCGGGACCAAAGAGAGGTGATGACACGACGAAGTCTGCTAGCACAGCACCCAAGGGATTGTCAGTAATCTTCTCTACTCGAGGTACAGCGACGGTTACCAAAGGTCCAGCAAGCAGGTATAAAGCGGGAAAGATGAGGGTAGGCGGTTGAAACCATCAACTAGCTTAACATGAGCACTTGATTGGCACTTATAATTGGCCATCATAGACTATAGTCAACCCGATGGGAAAATGACCGCGGACAGATGGCTGCTTCTGGAGAAGAAGATCTTGCGGGCTCTAGTTGACAAACTCGCACGCAGTGAGGGTGACTCCTTTAATACGTTCGATGTCACCAAATGATCAAAGGGTGTTAAGAACATCGGGTGTGGTAGTGAGAAAGCCATGGGCTTTTTTAAAAACTGCAACCTAGGAGTTGGCCCAACACAAAGATTGAAATCGTCCCACTGTACCATGTACCTTTTCGTACAACGATGAGAGTGTGGGTTACTCCACCTATCCATACTCTGTTTAATATTTCTCAAAATTGCCTTTATGTGTAAGTTAATACCCTCCGCCTCCCACACTCTAAACCTTTAATGTATCAGATTTAAGGATCCCATATGTGTTGCAAGTACATACTAATGTTGTGTCTGTATAGCAGTTAATGAAACCTTAATGTATTTTCATTTTCGAGCTAAGAAAAGCCCATTAAATATGTTTTTTATGCAAAATATTAAAAAAAAATTAAACAAAAATGAAAAAACAAAGTAAAAAGTTTTGCATGCGCAAATGTAATTTTAGTAAAATAAACATTTATGGTTAATTTTGTTGCAGCTTATGATCTGGATATTGATGAACTTTTTATTTTGTGAGTTTTATGTTATATTTGCTTTAAAATTTTATTGTTATATGAAAAGCAACAGTATAAACAAATTGAAAAATTTGGGAAATTTTCACATCTTTAAAAATAATATGTGCAATTATAAATTAATGAAAATTTAAAAGATTATATGTCCTTTTAGTCCCTTATTCACCCCAGTAATGTTAATATCATTACTTACTTTCAGATGCTATTACTTACTGAATTAAGCAAAAGTTTTACAAACAAAAATCTATAAAATAATCTTTTCATAGATTAAACATTTAAGATTTACTTCTTTAAAAAGATTAAAAATTTTAACAAATTATAGCCAACCATTTCACAAAAATTTCCATTGTCTACAAACACAAAGAAAAACAAAGATTTACTAAAATTTTTACAAATCTAAAACATAAATTATAAACATGAATCAAAACTACAACAATATCTACTTATAAACGTCTCGGAAACTTATACTTTACTACTTTAATGCCCCAAAGGATTTACATCAATCATTCTGTTTCTGTCTGAGTAGATTTTATAGTTTTGTATGTGTGTGGTTTCTTAGATACTTTTGATAATGACTGGATTTGTTTTAAAAATTGAAAAGGTAGTTTTGAGGAGAAAAGGAAGAGAGAGGGTGCTAAAGAATAAATTTTATAAAAGACATTAAGTTAGACAGTTAAAAGAATGAAGAAAGACATGTAGTTGTATATATTTATTTATACAGTTGAAAATAATCTTTAATTATGATCTGATAATAAATATAATTTGTTAATAATAGTTTATAGTTCTGACAAGTTTTTGTTGTTGCTATATGGATCAACAAGGTGCAATCGGAAAGGTTCCTAATAACTTTTCTTATATCTTACATTTTAGCCTTTAGCTTCCGGTGGAATAGTCGCTAGCGTTCTGTTTTATTTATGTTCTAGTTCAGTTCTAGTTCAGTTCTAGTTCAGTTCTAGTTCAGTTCTAGTTCAGTTCTAGTTCAGTTCTAGTTCAGTTCTAGTACAGTTCTAGTTCTGTTCTAGTTCAGTTCTAGTTCAGTTCTAGTTCAGTTCTAGTTCAGTTCTAGTTCAGTTCTAGTTCAGTTCTAGTTCAGTTCTAGTTCAGTTCTAGTTCTGTTCTAGTTCTGTTCTAGTTCAGTTCTAGTTCTGTTCTAGTTCTGTTCTAGTTCTGTTCTAGTTCTGTTCTAGTTCTGTTCTAGTTCTGTTCTAGTTCTGTTCTAGTTCTGTTCTAGTTCTGTTCTAGTTCTGTTCTAGTTCTGTTCTAGTTCTGTTCTAGTTCTGTTCTAGTTCTGTTCTAGTTCTGTTCTAGTTCTGTTCTAGTTCTGTTCTAGTTCTGTTCTAGTTCTGTTCTAGTTCTGTTCTAGTTCTGTTCTAGTTCTGTTCTAGTTCTGTTCTAGTTCTGTTCTAGTTCTGTTCTAGTTCTGTTCTAGTTCTGTTCTAGTTCTGTTCTAGTTCTGTTCTAGTTCTGTTCTAGTTCTGTTCTAGTTCTGTTCTAGTTCTGTTCTAGTTCTGTTCTAGTTCTGTTCTAGTTCTGTTCTAGTTCTGTTCTAGTTCTGTTCTAGTTCTGTTCTAGTTCTGTTCTAGTTCTGTTCTAGTTCTGTTCTAGTTCTGTTCTAGTTCTGTTCTAGTTCTGTTCTAGTTCTGTTCTAGTTCTGTTCTAGTTCTGTTCTAGTTCTGTTCTAGTTCTGTTCTAGTTCTGTTTAGTTCTGTTCTAGTTCAGTTCTAGTTCTGTTCTAGTTCTGTTCTAGTTCTGTTCTAGTTCTGTTCTAGTTCTGTTCTAGTTCTGTTCTAGTTCTGTTCTAGTTCTGTTCTAGTTTTGTTCTAGTTCTGTTCTAGTTCTGTTCTAGTTCTGCTCTAGATCTGTTCTAGTTCTGTTCTAGTTCAGTTCTAGTTCTGTTCTAGTTCTGTTCGAGTTCTGTTCTAGTTCTGTTCTAGTTCTGTTCTAGTTCTGTTCTAGTTCTGTTCTAGTTCTGTTCTAGTTCTGTTCTAGTTCTGTTCTAGTTCTGTTCTAGTTCAGTTCCAGTTCAGTTCTAGTTCAGTTCTAGTTCAGTTCTAGTTCAGTTCTAGTTCAGTTCTAGTTCAGTTCTAGTTCAGTCCTAGTTCAGTTCTAGTTCAGTTCTAGTTCAGTTCTAGTTCAGTTCGAGTTCAGTTCTAGTTCACTTCTAGTTCAGTTCTAGTTCAGTTCTAGTTCTGTTCTAGTTCAGTTCTAGTTCTGTTCTAGTTCTGTTCTAGTTCTGTTCTAGTTCTGTTCTAGTTCGGTTCTAGTTCGGTTCTAGTTCAGTTCTAGTTCTGTTCTAGTTCTGTTCTAGTTCTGTTCTAGTTCCGTTCTAGTTCGGTTCTAGTTCGGTTCTAGTTCTGTTCTAGTTCTGTTCTAGTTCAGTTCTAGTTCGGTTCTAGTTCGGTTCTAGTTCTGTTCTAGTTCTAGTTCAGTTCTAGTTCAGTTCTAGTTCAGTTCTAGTTCAGTTCTAGTTCTGTTCTACTTCTGTTCTAGTTCTGTTCTAGTTCTGTTCTAGTTCTGTTCTAGTTCTGTTCTAGTTCAGTTCTAGTTCAGTTCTAGTTCTGTTCTAGTTCTGTTCTTGTTCTGTTCTACTTCTGTTCTAGTTCAGTTCTAGTTCAGTTATAGTTCAGTTATAGTTCAGTTCTAGTTCAGTTCTAGTTCAGTTCTAGTTCTGTTCTAGTTCTGTTCTAGTTCAGTTCTAGTTCTGTTCTAGTTCTGTTCTAGTTCTGTTCTAGTTCTGTTCTAGTTCGGTTCTAGTTCGGTTCTAGTTCTGTTCTAGTTCTGTTCTAGTTCTGTTCTAGTTCTGTTCTAGTTCTGTTCTAGTTCTGTTCTAGTTCTGTTCTAGTTCAGTTCTAGTTCAGTTATAGTTCAGTTCTAGTTCAGTTCTAGTTCAGTTCTAGTTCAGTTCTAGTTCTGTTCTAGTTCTGTTCTAGTTCTGTTCTAGTTCTGTTCTAGTTCTGTTCTAGTTCTGTTCTAGTTCTGTTCTAGTTCTGTTCTAGTTCTGTTCTAGTTCTGTTCTAGTTCTGTTCTAGTTCTGTTCTAGTTCTGTTCTAGTTCTGTTCTAGTTCTGTTCTAGTTCTGTTCTAGTTCTGTTCTAGTTCTGTTCTAGTTCTGTTCTAGTTCTGTTCTAGTTCTGTTCTAGTTCTGTTCTAGTTCTGTTCTAGTTCTGTTCTAGTTCTGTTCTAGTTCTGTTCTAGTTCTGTTCTAGTTCTGTTCTAGTTCTGTTCTAGTTCTGTTCTAGTTCTGTTCTAGTTCTGTTCTAGTTCTGTTTTAGTTCTGTTCTAGTTCTGTTCTAGTTCTGTTCTAGTTCTATTCTAGTTCTGTTCTAGTTCTGTTATAGTTCTGTTATAGTTCTGTTATAGTTCTGTTCTAGTTCAGTTCTAGTTCAGTTCTAGTTCTGTTCTAGTTCTATTCTAGTTCTGTTAGTTCTAGTTCTGTTCTAGTTCTGTTCTAGTTCTGTTCTAGTTCTGTTCTAGTTCTGTTCTAGTTCTGTTCTAGTTCTGTTCTAGTTCTGTTCTAGTTCTGTTCTAGTTCTGTTCTAGTTCTGTTCTAGTTCTGTTCTAGTTCTGGTCTAGTTCTGTTCTAGTTCTGTTCTAGTTCTGTTCTAGTTCTGTTCTAGTTCTGTTCTAGTTCTGTTCTAGTTCTGTTCTAGTTCTGTTCTAGTTCTGTTCTAGTTCTGTTCTAGTTCTGTTCTAGTTCTGTTCTAGTTCTGTTTTAGTTCTGTTCTAGTTCTGTTCTAGTTCTGTTCTAGTTCTGTTCTAGTTCTGTTCTAGTTCTGTTCTAGTTCTATTCTAGTTCTGTTCTAGTTCTGTTCTAGTTCTGTTCTAGTTCTGTTCTAGTTCTGTTCTAGTTCTGTTCTAGTTCTGTTCTAGTTCAGTTCTAGTTCAGTTCTAGTTCTGTTCTAGTTCTATTCTAGTTCTGTTCTAGTACTATTCTAGTTCTGTTATAGTTCTGTTCTAGTTCTGTTCTAGTTCTGTTCTAGTTCTGTTCTAGTTCTGTTCTAGTTCTGTTCTAGTTCTGTTCTAGTTCTGTTCTAGTTCTGTTCTAGTTCTGTTCTAGTTCTGTTCTAGTTCTGTTCTAGTTCTGTTCTAGTTCTGTTCTAGTTCTGTTCTAGTTCTGTTCTAGTTCTGTTCTAGTTCTGTTCTAGTTCTGTTCTAGTTCTGTTCTAGTTCTGTTCTAGTTCTGTTCTAGTTCTGTTCTAGTTCTGTTCTAGTTCTGTTCTAGTTCTGTTCTAGTTCTGTTCTAGTTCTGTTCTAGTTCTGTTCTAGTTCTGTTCTAGTTCTGTTCTAGTTCTGTTCTAGTTCTGTTCTAGTTCTGTTCTAGTTCTGTTCTAGTTCTGTTCTAGTTCTGTTCTAGTTCTGTTCTAGTTCTGTTCTAGTTCCGTTCTAGTTCTGTTCTAGTTCTGTTCTAGTTCTGTTCTATTTCTGTTCTATTTCTGTTTCTAGTTCTGTTCTAGTTCTGTTTTAGTTCTGTTCTAGTTCTGTTCTAGTTCTGTTCTAGTTCTGTTCTAGTTCTGTTCTAGTTCTGTTCTAGTTCTGTTCTAGTTCTGTTCTAGTTCTGTTCTAGTTCTATTCTAGTTCTATTCTAGTTCTGTTCTAGTTCTGTTCTAGTTCTGTTCTAGTTCTGTTCTAGTTCTGTTCTAGTTCTGTTCTAGTTCTGTTCTAGTTCAGTTCTAGTTCAGTTCTAGTTCTGTTCTAGTTCTGTTCTAGTTCTATTCTAGTTCTGTTCTAGTTCTGTTCTAGTTCTGTTCTAGTTCTGTTTCTAGTTCTGTTCTAGTTCTGTTCTAGTTCTGTTCTAGTTCTGTTCTAGTTCTGTTCTAGTTCTGTTCTAGTTCTGTTCTAGTTCTGTTCTAGTTCTGTAGTTCTGTTCTAGTTCTGTTCTAGTTCTGTTCTAGTTCTGTTCTAGTTCTGTTCTAGTTCTGTCTAGTTCTGTTCTAGTTCTGTTCTAGTTCTGTTCTAGTTCTGTTCTAGTTCTGTTCTAGTTCTGTTCTAGTTCTGTTCTAGTTCTGTTTTAGTTCTGTTTTAGTTCTGTTCTAGTTCTGTTCTAGTTCTGTTCTAGTTCTGTTCTAGTTCTGTTCTAGTTCTGTTCTAGTTCTGTTCTAGTTCTGTTCCAGTTCTGTTCTAATTCTGTTCTAGTTTTGTTCTAGTTCTGTTCTAGTTCTGTTCTAGTTCTACTCTAGTTCTGTTCTAGTTCAGTTCTAGTTCAGTTCTAGTTCAGTTCTAGTTCAGTTCTAGTTCAGTTCTAGTTCAGTTCTAGTCAGTTCTAGTTCAGTTCTAGTTCAGTTCTAGTTCAGTTCTAGTTCAGATCTAGTTCAGTTCTAGTTCAGTTCTAGTTCAGTTCTAGTTCAGTTCTAGTTCAGTTCTAGTTCAGTTCTAGTTCAGTTCTAGTTCAGTTCTAGTTCAGTTCTAGTTCAGTTCTAGTTCAGTTCTAGTTCAGTTCAGTTCTAGTTCAGTTCTAGTTCAGTTCTAGTTCAGTTCTAGTTCAGTTCTAGTTCAGTTCTAGTTTCTAGTTCAGTTCTAGTTCAGTTCAGTTCTAGTTCTGTTTTACGCTGAGTTAAAAATAGCTCAAATATTCTGCAACAACTTTTCAAACTACCCACGCTCCCTGTATTTATTGTATATGCTTTGAAGTGTAAATATATTTTATAATTGTGTGTTTATGTAAAAGGATTATAAAATTGTACTTTATCAATTTTAGCCAAAACAATATTCAATATACAAAAGTATCTATGTGGATATGTATGTATTTAGTTATATTATAGTAACTGTATAGACTATATCTTGATAAATAATTTAAACTACTAAAAACATTTAAATTACTTAAGCATGAAATTAAATCTATGTGGTTAATTTATTATAGAATTAACATAATTATAGGATTGTGGTTTACAATAAGTTTTAATTATTATTAAAGCTTAAGAATATATAAATGTATATGCATGTTTGTATGTGTATATGAGTATAAGGTATATTTTTGCCGAAATGTTCATGTGTCAGTAAATAAACACCAAAATTGCAAATTATATATTTTATATCCTTTAAAATTGTCATTTTGTGTTTGTGTAAGTGTGTGTGTGTGAGTGTTTATGTGTTTAACACCTTTAATTGCTAAAGGGGAAGCAGGATGGACAGACAGGATACTGCCTGTTGTAATTTTAAATTCAATAAAAATTTCTTAGTATTATTTTAGTTTTTTTATTAAAAACTTTAATATGTGGTTTAAAGCCTATTTGCAAATAATATAAAAAACTTTTTAAACTTTTAAACAAACTTTTTAAACAGAAAATATGTTTAAATTAATTAAAAGATTAGATTCAAATTTCTTCCTAATATCTTTCGAAGACCAAAAACAATTATGAAACTATAGTAGGGGTTTATTTCATTATGACTTGTACCTACACGCAGTGGTTAAGGATTAAATACATGTTAGAAGTGGTACTATTTACAACTAAAACCATGATACCAAAATTCAACATATTAGTCAGATACTGAAAAAGTGATCTGTCAAGGCTGAGTCTGCCATAGGCGACCCAAACGAGGGCTTAGTTAGTTTGCCAATATCTCAATATGTTACCAACGAAATGGCAAAATCAAAATACCGCTTTATTTTCTAATGACGGTTATAAACACACACACTCACACAACCCAATATGTAAGTATGTTATCAAAGTCATACTTTGCTTTAATTAAAATTCGCAATTATGTATTATTTTCACACTTAATTTTCTGTTTTTATTTTTCATCATCACATTATCACAAAGAAAATCATTAGTTTTTTTCTTAATACGACTCAGCTTTGATGACTGACATTGAGTAGACAGATAAACTCAAACAGTGCATACAGATACTTTTGTATCCATACCCAGCAAACATAAAAACCGTTTGCAGTTCTATCATATCAAATACTTGTGATAGTTTGGAAAAAATAAAACATTTTTCAAATAAAACTGATATTAAAACATTTGTTTGATTTCATAGCATTCCCAAACTCTTAAATTTATTGCTGGGATATTTTTGGCAAAGTAAAACTAAATGTACACAATTACTTAACAAAATCCAAACAATGCGAGGATGAGGACTTAAACAAATTGAAAATGGCAACAAATAGCAATGTGTGAAATGCGTGATCATTGTAGCATTCCATAAAAATGTTGACGAATGCAGTGCGTGGTGCATGAGAAGAGCACGAATCTGACACAATCACTTGCACTCACATACAGCCATTGTAAAATGTAGCAAAACATTGAAATACTGAAGCTGCTGCTAGAACGTCTGGAGATGAGCATTGTTCATTATTTCATATACATGTTGATGTCAGAGCTCTAAAATCCTTTAAAGATTACTTTAAATGTCTCTTTTTAAGCCCTACAACACATTGATCTCCCTTTTTGTAACTCATTACTTTTTGTATGCCATTAATATGTTAGGTAATTCATTCGAAAATGGCTCCATATTGTTTACACTTTCCAACTCTGGAATTATTCAGTCAAATCTTGCTACGTTTGAAATATGTCTGTTTATATGGCTCTTATACCGACAACGAAGCAAAAGAAGAAAAATCTGATTGTCTGTTGCAAAGAAGTGTGCGTATTTATTGGAAAGCTAAAAGAAAAGAACTCAAATGCATGCAAACTGCAAGTAGAACATATTAGACGTCTGCTGTTGTTGCAACTTGCAAATTGAAATGGGAAAAGGAAATAACAACTCATTATGAAAATTACAATGTTTTCACTCTAATTTGTAAGCTCAACAACAAAAATAATCGTTTTAGAATTAAATACAAACAATACATCGGTTTACTATCTATCTATCTATCTATCTATCTATCTATCTATCTATCTATCTATCTATCTATCTATCTATCTATCTATCTATCTATCTATCTATCTATCTATCTATCTATCTATCTACTATCTATCTATCTATCTATCTATCTATCTATCTATCTATCTATCTATCTATCTATCTATCTATCTATCTATCTATCTATCTATCTATCTATCTATCTATCTATCTATCTATCTATCTATCTATCTATCTATCTATCTATCTATCTATCTATCTATCTATCTATCTATCTATCTATCTATCTATCTATCTATCTATCTATCTATCTATCTATCTATCTATCTATCTATCTATCTATCTATCTATCTATCTATCTATCTATCTATCTATCTATCTATCTATCTATCTATCTATCTATCTATCTATCTATCTATCTATCTATCTATCTATCTATCTATCTATCTATCTATCTATCTATCTATCTATCTATCTATCTATCTATCTATCTATCTATCTATCTATCTATCTATCTATCTATCTATCTATCTATCTATCTATCTATCTATCTATCTATCTATCTATCTATCTATCTATCTATCTATCTATCTATCTATATACCAGGCAACTGCTCGGTAAAACTTTATTAAAACAATGTAGATTTTCCAAAAGGAAAGAATGCTCAGAAAAGCTTTATATGGAGAAAATGACCAAGGCGAACAAATTCTGGATCGTAATTTCGACTCAGAATTTCTTCATCACATCAAGTTGTTGGCAATTTTAGAAGTCTTGTATTATGATTTCATCTCTTTAGTCTTTTGAATTTAAGATAAACATACTATGTACTTACAATATACTTAGAATACCTAGTTTTACAAAAAAAAATAATTTCCAAATGTACTTTCATAGAACATTTTTGGCCAAATTAAAAAGCACATACAATTACAAACTCAAAGTTTAATTTTCATTACTACAAATGACAGATGAGACTGTATTTTACTTTTTCATTTTGTAGAAAATATCGAGATGAAAAAACTTCTTATATGATGTTCAACAACAATAAAACATTTATAACAATAGACCCGAATAACACTTGGCCCAAAAGAAACACTGACAATAGAACCACCCACAAGAACTACTCAAAAAAAATCTATTTATTATTGTACAGCATTTTCCCGAGAATACAGACGACGAAATGAATGAGCAACAAAGTATAACTACTGGAAAACAAATATGGAATCCAAATAAGTAAGTAAGTAAAACACATCTTCAATGCACATTGTATAGGAGCGAACGATGAAGAATGAACAGCCACTAGTATAACATTTTGCAAACAATATCAGCTGTCAGTATGACACATGTCAAATAACACTAATATCTACATAAATACAAGAAACATTCAGTAACAACAATTGCAGCACAATAGCAGCTAGCGGTAGTTCTTGTATTGTACTACAGCAACATTAACATCAACAAATAACGTTAAGCAAATCAGCAATATTGCAAATTTCTCTACTGCACAGTGGTTTTGATTTACCGGGGAATAAAATAATTATAACCACATGTTCAAGAACACTAAAACTGAATTGAGTAAACCATGTTGAAATCAAACCGGAGGGATTTCAAAAGTAACTGTAAGTACAGTAATTCTTGAATCAAGTACAAAACACTTACATGGTTCAAGTAGGGATTCATTAAGTAAAATAGGTCTAATTTAGGCCTTTTTTGGCTCAAAGTCATTTAACATTGTAATTATTTCGAGATTCTCAAAATGGAGAAATGTAATTAATCGCCAACGAATGCCCAATTATTATTACTTAATCACTGTGCAGTACTCGCCATCTAATTGTAGCTTATGTATTTGGGTTGGCATTTCATAAATAATATGTACATTGTAGTACTTTATGGTATAGAACTAGAAAAAGTTAATAATACTACACAGTCTGTGAAGTAACAAATTACCAACCAAACAACTTTTGAGGTCTCACCACACGTTCTAGCAGCAACATTGTGATGGATGTTATAAAAGCATTGCTGTTTATTTTTGACTGAATCTTACTAAGTCCTTTATAGGAGGAATCTTTATTTGTTGAAAATAAATTTAAATCATAGAATAATGGAAACAAAGTTAGCTAGTGTATTTAAGTAAACAAATCGAAAAGTTATTGATTTTTTTGTTTAAATATATGTTGAACATACATACATACATAGAGCTATAGTCCATTCATTTTATAAAGGAATGGACTATAGTCCATTCTATAGCCTCTATAGTCCATTGTATAGCCTTCTATAGTCTAGTCTATAGTCCTAGTCTATAGTCTAGTCTATAGTCTAGTCTATAGTCTAGTCCTATAGTTCTAGTCTATAGTCTAGTCTATAGTCTAGTTATAGTCTAGTATAGTCATAGTCTAGTCTATAGTCTAGTCTAAGTCTAGTCCTAGTCTAGTCTTAGTCTAGTCTATAGTCTAGTCTATAGTCTGTCTATAGTCTAGTCTATAGTCTAGTCTAATAGTCTAGTCTATAGTCTAGTCTATAGTCTAGTCTATAGTCTAGTCTATAGTCTAGTCTATAGTCTAGTCTATAGTCTAGTCTATAGTCTAGTCTATAGTCTAGTCTATAGTCTAGTCTATAGTCTAGTCTATAGTCTAGTCTATAGTCTAGTCTATAGTCTAGTCTATAGTCTAGTCTATAGTCTAGTCTATAGTCTAGTCTATAGTCTAGTCTATAGTCTAGTCTATAGTCTAGTCTATAGTCTAGTCTATAGTCTAGTCTATAGTCTAGTCTATAGTCTAGTCTATAGTCTAGTCTATAGTCTAGTCTATAGTCTAGTCTATAGTCTAGTCTATAGTCTAGTCTATAGTCTAGTCTATAGTCTAGTCTATAGTCTAGTCTATAGTCTAGTCTATAGTCTAGTCTATAGTCTAGTCTATAGTCTAGTCTATAGTCTAGTCTATAGTCTAGTCTATAGTCTAGTCTATAGTCTAGTCTATAGTCTAGTCTATAGTCTAGTCTATAGTCTAGTCTATAGTCTAGTCTATAGTCTAGTCTATAGTCTAGTCTATAGTCTAGTCTATAGTCTAGTCTATAGTCTAGTCTATAGTCTGTCTATAGTCTGTATAGTCTAGTCTATAGTCTAGGTCTATAGTCTAGTCTAATAGTCTAGTCTATAGTCTAGTCTATAGTCTAGTCTAGTCTAGTCTCTAGTCCCTAGTCTATAGTCTAGTCTATAGTCTAGGTCTATAGTCTAGTCTATAGTCTAGTCTATAGTCTAGTCTATAGTCCCTAGTCCTATAGTCTAGTCCTATAGTCTAGTCTATTAGTCTAGTCATAGTCTAGTCTATAGTCTAGTACTATAGTCTAGTCTATAGTCCTATTCTATAGTCTAGTCTATAGTCTAGTCTATAGTCTAGTCTATAGTTCTAGTCTATAGTCTAGGTCTATAGTCTAGTCTATAGTCTAGTCTATAGTCTAGTCTATAGTCTAGTCTATGTCTAGTCTATAGTCTAGTCTATAGTCTAGTCTATAAGTCTAGTCTATAGTCTAGTCTATAGTCTAGTCTATAGTCTAGTCTATTCCTAGTCTAGTAGTCTATAGTCTAGTCTATAGTCTAGTCTATAGTCTAGTCTATAGTCCTAGTCTATAGTCTAGTCTATAGTCTAGTCTATAGTCTAGTCTATAGTCTATGTCTATAGTCTAGTCTATAGTCTAGTCTATAGTCTAGTCTATAGTCTAGTCTATAGTCTAGTCTATAGTCTAGTCTATAGTCTAGTCTATAGTCTAGTCTATAGTCTAGTCTATAGTCTAGTCTATAGTCTAGTTATCTATCTAGTCTATAGTCTAGTCTATAGTCTAGTCTATAGTCTAGTCTATAGTCTAGTCTATAGTCTAGTCTATAGTCTAGTCTATAGTCTAGTCTATAGTCTAGTCTATAGTCTAGTCTATAGTCTAGTCTATAGTCTAGTCTGTAGTCTAGTCTATAGTCTAGTCTATAGTCTAGTCTATAGTCTAGTCTATAGTCTAGTCTATAGTCTAGTCTATAGTCTAGTCTATAGTCTAGTCTATAGTCTAGTCTATAGTCTAGTCTATAGTCTAGTCTATAGTCAAGTCTATAGTCTAGTCTATAGTCTAGTCTATAGTCTAGTCTATAGTCTAGTCTATAGTCTAGTCTATAGTCTAGTCTATAGTCTAGTCTATAGTCTAGTCTAGTCTAGTCTATAGTCTAGTCTATAGTCTAGTCTATAGTCTAGTCTATAGTCTAGTCTATAGTCTAGTCTATAGTCTAAGTTATAGTCTAGTCTATAGTCTAGTCTATAGTCTAGTCTATAGTTCTAGTTCTATAGTCTAGTCTATAGTCTAGTCTATAGTCTAGTCTATAGTCTAGTCTATAGTCAAGTCTAGTCTATAGTCTAGTCTATAGTCTAGTCTATAGTCTAGTCTATAGTCTAGTCTATAGTCTAGTCTATAGTCTAGTCTATAGTCTAGTCTATAGTCTAGTCTATAGTAGTCTATAGTCTAGTCTATAGTCTAGTCTATAGTCTAGTCTATAGTTCTAGTCTATAGTCTAGTCTATAGTCTAGTCTATAGTCTAGTCTATAGTCTAGTCTATAGTCTAGTCTATAGTCTAGTCTATAGTCTAGTCTATCGTCTCGTCTATAGTCTAGTCTATAGTCTAGTCTATAGTCTCGTCTATAGTCTAGTCTATAGTCTAGTCTATAGTCTAGTCTATAGTCTAGTCTATAGTCTAGTCTATAGTCTAGTCTATAGTCTAGTCTATAGTCTAGTCTATAGTCTAGTCTAGTTAGTCTAGTCTATAGTCTAGTCTATAGTCTAGTCTATAGTCTAGTCTATAGTCTAGTCTATAGTCTAGTCTATAGTCTAGTCTATAGTCTAGTCTATATCTAGTCTATAGTCTAGTCTATAGTCTAGTCTATAGTCTAGTCTATAGTCTAGTCTATAGTCTAGTCTATAGTCTGTCTATAGTCTAGTCTATAGTCTAGTCTATAGTCTAGTCTATAGTCTAGTCTATAGTCTAGTCTATAGTCTAGTCTAGACTATAATTCATTCTATAGTTTAGTCTATTCTATACTTTAGTCAATAGTCTTGTTAGTTAGTTAGTTAGTTAGTATTAAAAATTTAGTTTTAGCTTAAAATTTCATCTGATTCTGCCTCTTTAAATTTAAAACTTGTTTTGCATGAAAAAGTTTTTAAACAAATTTCTCTATTTTACAAATTGTTGTTTTGATTTCATTTCTAAAAATCAAACCAATCAAAAACCATGTTACAATTAATAAAAAAAAGAAAAAAGTGAAAACAAAGTTAGAAATTCTCCCTATAGGCTTTGACACAACAAAACTGAAACATTTTGATTTTTTTTTTTTCTCAATTCAACTACTTGAAATGTATGGGGTTTTACATGTATTCCCTAAGGGCCAGTCATCTCACTAACTGACAATCGCCCACACAAGTACACTTCCCATATAGGGACACTCAGACACTCTACATAGACACTATGAAATGAGTGTGTTTGTATGAATGCCTCGGTGCGTTTGCTTGTAAATCCATGGTCATATTTGGAAAATACAGTCAGTTGCAGATACTGAAAATAGTGCCAGTCAGTCAGTTCAACATGTTGCCAGGGCCAAAGAGAACTAACAACAAATAAATTCACAATATTTGAGTTTGGCTGCTATGAAAGTAAGTTAATGTGTGTGTGGGTGCTATTGCAATGTTTTTTTTTTTTTTTCTTTTTGGGTCTAATATTTGTGATGAAGAATCTTTTTGCTATTCGTGCTGTCCAGCGCAAAATGTTACAAAATTTCACTATTACACTTTAATTCATGTGTGAATAATGAATAGGCAGACAGCGTTGGTAAAAATAATAGTTCATACCGATAGTATGCTAATATTCTCGAAAAGTAGATAAACGGCGAAAAAAACTCGACAGAACCTGATCGGGCTTTCCTCGCGAATATAGGGTAAATATCAATAACATTCCGCAGTTCGTGGAAGATGTTCTTAAGATGTTATAGTTATTGTAATTTCGATCATAACTGTATTTAGAGAAAAATTGTTGATATTTTTAGGAGAAAATGAAAGAGACAGATATTTTTGGCATGATTTAAAAATTTAACCAAAAAGGCGGTAAAATGAATTGCGAACGAATGACTGACTGACATGGTGACATTTGATAGCCTTTCTTTGATGGTAAAATAAAATTTTTGAAAGTTTAAGTTTCATTTTAGGTGTTTAATTAGTTAAATGTTTAAATCTTTCAGCACGAGGTTTAAACTTAAGTTTTCTATTCAGTTTTATTTTTTTATATAAAAAAAACTGTTCATTTAAACAAAAAAAAAAATATTTGTATAAATTATATTTTAAAAAAAATCTTATACCCATTCTATCAACGCGAAAAACTACACTTTCGTTACAAAACAAATGCTAAACAATGCGTGCTTTGTCGTTTCGAAAAGTTTACTTAAGACCTCTTACACATTAAATTGTTCAAAAAAAAACCACACAACAACAAAGCTCCTTTAGCAGGTGGTACATGAAAAAATGAGAAGCGCATAGTAAGCTCTGTTTATTTTAACTAAAACTTCTAGACAAGTTTTTAAGAAATTTGTTGGTGTAAATTAAGGGATAATGAATACTTCGACACCACATATTATACATCATTGGAAAGGTAATAAAGTCTATTTTTTTAATAATTTAAATATTTCTTAAAATTGTTAATAATGTGGAAGAAAAAGACGGATAAATTACTTGCTAATTATTGAAATCGTACTAGAACCAGAATTGAACTGAACTAGAACTGAACTTGAATTGAACTACATACAACTGAACTAGAACTGAACTAGAATTGAACTAGAACTGAACTGAACAAGAACTGAACTAGGACTTAACTAGAATTGAACTAGAACTGAACTGAACTAGAGCTGAACTAGAACTGAACTAGAACAGAACTAGAACTGAAATAGAACTGAACTGGAACTGAATTAGAACTGAACTAGAACTGAACTAGAATTGAACTAGAATTGAACTAGAACTGAACTAGAATTGAACTAGAACTGAACTAGAATTGAACTAGAATTGAACTAGAACTGAACTAGATCTTAACTGGAAATGAACTAGAATTGAACTAGAACTGAACTAGAAATGAACTAGAACTGAACGGGAACTGAACTAGAACTGAACTAGAATTGAACTAGAACTGAACTAGAATTGAACTAGAACTGAACTAGAACTGAACAATAACTGAACTAGAACTGAACTAGGTCTTAACTAGAACTGAACTAGAACTGAACTAGAGCTGAATTAGAACTGAACTAGAACTGAACTAGAACTGAACTAGAACAGAACTAGAACTGAAATAGAACTGAATTGGAACTGAATTAGAACTGAACTAGAACTGAACTAGAATTGAACTAGAACTGAACTAGAACTGAATTAGAATTGAACTAGAACTGAACTAGAATTGAACTAGAATTGAAATAGAACTTAACTAGAATTGAACTAGAATTGAACTAGAATTGAACTAGAACTGAACTAGATCCGAACTAGAACTGAAATAGAACTGAACTAGAATTGAACTAAAACTGAATTAGAATTGAACTAGAACTGAACTAGAAATGAACTAGAACTGAACGGGAACTGAACTAGAACTGTACTAGAACTGAACTCGAATTGAACTAGAACTGAACTAGAATTGAACTAGAACTGAACTAGAACTGAACCAGAACTGAACTAGAATTGAACTAGAACTGAACTAAAACTGAAATAGAACTGAACTAGAACTAAACTAGAATTGATCTACAACTGAACTAGAACTAAACTAGATATATATATATAAAAATTGCATTTTATAAAAACCTCCACTACAATGATCAATAATCTTCATGAAAGATTAAAATTTAATAAAAATTTAAAAATATTTTCGACATCTCCTCATCTCTTCTAATCATCAAAAACTTTAAACAACTTTCCCAGATGTGACACTTGAGCTCTATTGATATACTTTCGTTGTTTCATTCCTTGCTCTATGGTACATTTCCTTAACTCCTCACAAACGGTGTCACGTGAATGTAAACGTCCAATAGAGTTGAGTTCCTTTTGATACATATTGTTTTCATCCAGCAACAGCTGACGCATCAATTGTTTACGCATTATTATGGAAAGTTTTTGTGCAAAATCTATTTCATCTGACATGGTATACTCAATTTTCATACCCGAAGCTTTGCCAATTTTTCCTGCACCACCATCCATGAGATTCCATTGAATGTCACTGAAGGTGGTGAATTTAAAAATTAAGAATCTTAATAAAGATCTTAAAGATTTCTTTAAAATATTGCACTTACCCAAATTCGGAGCGTGTAGATTTTATGCGACTTGTCGACATATCTAAGTGGAAAGTTTATTTGTAGAGATTTTTGTTATAATTTTGCAAATGTAATTGTTTGAATAAAAGTTATACTTTGGTTTGAATAATTAATAAAATTTTGAAGTCCTATAAATTTGTTTATAAACAAACGTTGTGTCAATGTCGACAAAATATTATTCAGACAAGTAAAAGTGAATAGGAGGCTGTGCCGAATAGCAATAGATAGATAGATAGATAGATAGATAGATAGATAGATAGATAGATAGATAGATAGATAGATAGATAGATAGATAGATAGATAGATAGATAGTTAGATAGATAGATAGATAGATAGATAGATAGATAGATAGATTAGATAGATAGATAGATAGATAGATAGATAGATAGATAGATAGATAGATAGATAGATAGATAGATAGATAGATTAGATAGATAGATAGATAGATAGATAGATAGATAGATAGATAGATAGATAGATAGATAGATAGATAGATAGATAGATAGATAGATAGATAGATAGATAGATAGATAGATAGATAGATAGATAGATAGATAGATAGATAGATAGATAGATAGATAATAGATAGATAGATAGATAGATAGATAGATAGATAGATAGATAGATAGATAGATAGATAGATAGATAGATAGATAGATAGATAGATAGATAGATAGATAGATAGATAGATAGATAGATAGATAGATAGATAGATAGATAGATAGATAGATAGATAGATAGATAGATAGATAGATAGATAGATAGATAGATAGATATAGATAGATAGATAGATAGATAGATAGATAGATAGATAGATAGATAGATAGATAGATAGATAGATAGATAGATAGATAGATAGATAGATAGATAGATAGATAGATAGATAGATAGATAGATAGATAGATAGATAGATAGATAGATAGATAGATAGATAGATAGATAGATATAGATAGATAGATAGATATAGATAGATAGATAGATAGATAGATAGATAGATATAGATAGATAGATAGATAGATAGATAGATAGATAGATAGATAGATAGATAGATAGATAGATAGATAGATAGATAGATAGATATATAGATAGATAGATAGATAGATAGATAGATAGATAGATAGATAGATAGATAGATAGATGATAGATAGATAGATAGATAGATAGATGATAGATAGATAGATAGATAGATAGATAGATAGATAGATAGATAGATAGATAGATAGATAGATAGATAGATAGATAGATAGATAGATAGATAGATAGATAGATAGATAGATAGATAGATAGATAGATAGATAGATAGATAGATAGATAGATAGATAGATAGATAGATAGATAGATAGATAGATAGATAGATAGATAGATAGATAGATAGATAGATAGATAGATAGATAGATAGATAGATAGATAGATAGATAGATAGATAGATAGATAGATAGATAGATAGATAGATAGATAGATAGATAGATAGATAGATAGATAGATAGATAGATAGATAGATAGATAGATAGATAGATAGATAGATAGATAGATAGATAGATAGATAGATAGATAGATAGATAGATAGATAGATAGATAGATAGATAGATAGATAGATAGATAGATAGATAGATAGATAGATAGATAGATAGATAGATAGATAGATAGATAGATAGATAGATAGATAGATAGATAGATAGATAGATAGATAGATAGATAGATAGATAGATAGATAGATAGATAGATAGATAGATAGATAGATAGATAGATAGATAGATAGATAGATAGATAGATAGATAGATAGATAGATAGATAGATAGATAGATAGATAGATAGATAGATAGATAGATAGATAGATAGATAGATAGATAGATAGATAGATAGATAGATAGATAGATAGATAGATAGATAGATAGATAGATAGATAGATAGATAGATAGATAGATAGATAGATAGATAGATAGATAGATAGATAGATAGATAGATAGATAGATAGATAGATAGATAGATAGATAGATACGCTTTACAGGGACGGAAAATGATATTATGGAAACTCTACCGAATAATTTAAAGATAACCATTTGATGTACCACCCTATACATGTATATGTCTGTATACAAACATACATATGTATGTATATGTTCATTAAAAAATTATGCTGTCTTGTATTACTTTTATTTATTACATATTAATTTTTTTTTTTGTACTTCGGTTTTTCATTTCATAAATATTAATAACAGATATACACACATGTCTGCCACACACTCTTCAAATAAGAAAAATGTTCCCATTATATTAATTAACGCATGAAATTTGCAACCTTATGTTTAGCCCCAGGCCCAACCGAATAAAAAGTATATATAACAAAAATAACCAGTCAGTGAGTGATACTACCATCCTGCCAAGCAGTTAAATCAGTCATTTGTTTACTCATTCTGACATATTAAATAATAAGCCTAATATGATATTCTGTACAAACTCATAAAAGGAATTATTGTAATTTTATGTAATGGAAACCAAAAAAAAGAATAAATAAAAAACCCAACATTATAATTAAGTAATTTTGTAAAGAAAAATGAAAAAAAATTATTTAATCCTAAAAGTAGACAACAAAGATTTTGTATAATGATTTAATAAACAAAATACCCAACCCAAAACACCCACGTCAAAGTTAATTTGAAAATATTTCCTGGAAATTAATGTTAACTAAACCAAATGGCAGTGAGTGAGTGATTTAAACAAGAATTCTAAATGATCAAAAAGCCGTTTCAAAGAATGATTGATGATTAAACACAATAATGATGAAAACTTTAAAGATTTCCCAATAAGCCAGGACAATTACAATTACAAAAATAAACTTTTAATAATTATTATTAACATTTTCATTTCTTAATTTACTACCCATCTATATGATTAGCAGCACTTGCGTAATGCATTTCATCTTGTCATTTACGTCAGCACTCGTTTGTTACATCATTTTGATGTCATTATCGTCACTCTGTCATTGTGTTGTCGTTGTTCAGTGTGTTAAAGACTATTTGACATTTTATTGCTGTATTGATTAAAAGCAACTCAATCATATGTTCAAATCAAGTAACATTTGACATTTGTAACTACACACACACACACACATACACAGAAATACTTAATCGCTTTCATACTCAAATGAAAATGTTTGTGATTTTACGCAGATTAATTTTTGAATTTGTTATAAAACCATTTTTAGTTGTTCCTGAAATGGAAAAGTGATTTTCTCATTAACTCGCTAGAAATGTGATTATCATGTTAATAATATAATTAATATTAAATTAACTTTGTATGTGTGAGTGGCAATATCATTACTGTAAAGGTTATTCAATACACACTTTTGGCTATTTATAAGGCAACGAACTAAAAAGCCATAGGTTACTCCCTCTACCTAATCCTCTTTTCTTTTAAATTCCTTCCTCCCTCCATTTATCCTATGCCCCACCTGTAAGGTTAAGGTGGTTAGTAGTAGTACCAAGCAAGAGCATCAATAGATAATCAATGGTAACAGAATATTAGTCTCTAGCAGCTCTCTTCTGGTACTATGACACGGGCTGGTTTTAGCTTCTAATCTAGTCCATGTACGCCGTCACTACATGGATTGTTTATCACATTACGTGTATATTAGTGGGACCAAAATATAAAGAACAAAAAATGGAGTAGATTAGCTCCTCCTTAGAAGACGATCTCTAAGCCACTAGCCAAAGTCCCTTGGCCTAATTGTTAGGTAGTAACAGCTCTGGACACCGCACCCTTCTACTCTCCAATATCATGACAAACACTCCTTAATCAGAAGCCATAAAAGTACATCCAGGCAATGTTCATTGAGCGAGATGAGGAAGATCGCATCAAATATCAAGCTGTAACAGAGGAATATCAAAAATTTTTGGAAAACTTACCCACTTCCTTACACTTCTAAGGAAACAGTCCAAAATACAGAGAGATCCAAGGGAATCTGCTCTCAGACAGAGCAGAGAAAGATAGCCGACAAAAAAAAGCCGCTCATGGGCCCTTCACTACCACAATTGCTACTGCCAGATGACCTATTAAAAAGGTAATGAAGGATCATCTCCTCATGGCCATGGCAAACTAAAGGTGAGATGTCACTAGACCTGTCGAATCCAAATGAAACGATATGGTTATGGATCACTTAGTCGCAAATAAGAATGGTATGTCAGTCCGTTTTGACTCCATCAAAGATCGCATCAAATATCAAGCTGTAAAAGAGGAGTATCAAACATTTTTGGAAAACTTACCCACTTCCTTACACTTCTAGGGAAACAGTCCAAAATACAGAGAGGTCCAAGCGAATCTGCTCTCAGACAGAGCAGAGAAAGATAGCCGACAAAATAAGCCACTCATGGGCCCTTCACTACTACAATTGCTACTACCAGATGACCTATTAATAATGTAATGAAGGATCATCTCCTCATGGCCCTGGCAAACTAAAGGTGAGATGTCACTAGACCTGTCGAATCCAAATGAAACGATCTGGTTATGGATCACTTAGTCGCAAATAAGAATGGTATGTCAGTCCATTTTGACTCCAGTGATATTCACAGGGGATACACTATTATCAAGTTTTGAAATTTCAAGTTTTCAAAGGACTTCCTTATAAAATGTATCGCTAAGATTAGTAATGCATGGGATAGTTGAAGTCTTAAGGTGATCCCAGACAAAGAAATTTCAATGAGATCTCGCGCAACAATCTAGTTACCAAAAATGACAAACGAAGAACCGATGATGTTGGAATGTCTGAAGGTTAGTAATCCCAAAATACACATGGCGACGGTTATACATGTCTAATCCTTGCCATTATGTAAGCAGGCTCCGTGAAACTAGAAAAGACGGATTTTAGGCTGTTCTTTGTAGTGAGGGACGTTAAAATAAAGATGTTACGACCGAACAAATCGGCGAGAGGCGAGGCAAATGATGCTGCTTGGGTTTAACCAACCAAGACTCTGAAACATTGCTGGATATCTTTCTAATCGAAATATATTGAAGATACGATCCGAGCCGCTCTTATCTTTAGGAAAATTGATCAATGGGGGGTTACAAAACACACGGAATGATCCGTGTCATTCTGTCAAACTGTATCAGCCCAAAGTTTTTCACCAAGAAAGAACTATCGGTCACAGTCGAACTGTTAAAACAACAGAACATATCAATAAGATATGTCCACGTTAACTGGACATATCTTATGCTTATACATAAACACAAGGCGTGTTCGATGACATACCAAGGTTACTGATTAGAGATCATAATCGTCCATCTAATCGCAACACAAGTCGAAGTGCTTACCTGAACATCTGCCGTGTTGGCCTTTTTTCACGGTGAAACTTTTACAACCACAGAGTGAGCTTTTTTTGGCGACTTATAACAGGTTATTTATGCAGATCCATGTACAAGCACTTTGCTCAAGTACTCGAGCTATCTAATCTCTGAACATCGCTGTCCCGTTGCGTAACTACCGTAATGCAAGAACATCACTTTCGTTTACAACTACGCAGACGGGGAGCCTCTGTTGATTCAAGAACGTAATCGTTAAACCAAAATTCGAATCCATTAAGTAAGCCGAAGACATTGTTCTTATACACAGAGAACATTCTGTATTGAATCTGGCATGAGTAAATAAATCCCTGAACACACCCTGGCAAGGAATCCATTAACATTCAACCCAGGACATTTCTCATTTATTTGACACATTCATTGAGAAAACCATCCGATACACTTAATCTAGATGAAGCCGCCAACCATTTGCAACACTTAGTCCTACAGTCTTTCCTCTGTGAGGTATTTGTTGTCACCGCAACAGCACCGAACTTATCCAGAACTCCAAATTTTACCGTGCATCAGACTTTTAACCAACATTCTCTTTCCCCAAGTTTGGGTTAAACCACAGCTACCACGTTCACCCTGAAAGGACCTCTTCAATAACCGGGTTCGATCTAAGGTCAAATCATTCCAAGAAAAGGTGGAGAATACACTTAATACCTCCAGTTTATAGTCCCGGCAGACTTGAAGTATTTGTAACACCTCGTTTTCCCTAGATTGCAATAACATCAAGATGGGGAAGATCATCTAGGACAAAGTTCGAATTTCTGTTCTGTGGGCTACCAGTTATCGTGGTCTCAGATTATAAAGCTCCCTGGTTTGACCTTAGATCAAATCATTCCAAGGAAAGACCGAGAATACACTTAACATCTCCAGTTTATAGTCCCAGCAGACTAGAAGTATTTGTAACACCTCGTTTTCACTAGATTGCAATAACATCAAGATGGGGAAGATCATCCAGGACAAGACAAAGTCCGAACTTCTATTTCCCATGGTACCTGATTATAAGGCTCTCTGGTTCGATCTTAGGTCAAATCATTCCAAGGAAACACCGAGAATACACTTAACATCTACAGTTTATAGTCCCAGCAGACTAGAAGTATTTGTAATACCTCGTTTTCCCTAGATTGCAATAACATCAAGATGGGGAAGATCATCCAGAGTCCGAACTTCTACTTCCCATGGTACCTCATTATAAGGCTCCCTGGTTCGACCTTAGGTCAAATCATTCCAAGGAATGGCCGAGAATACACTTGACACCTCCAGTTTATTGTCCAAGCATACTAGAAGTATTTGTAACACCTCGATTTCCCCAGATTGCAATAACATCAAGATGCGGAAGATCATCCAGGACAAGACAAAGTCCGAACTTCTACTCCCCATGGTACCTGATTATAATGCTCCCTGGTTCGACCTTAGGTCAAATCATTCCAAGGAATGGCCGAGAATACACAAGACAAAGTCCGAACTTCTGTCCTGTGGACTACAGCTTCCCATGGTACCTGATTATAAGGCTCCCTAGTTCGATCTTAGGTCAAATCATTCCAAGGAAAGACCGAGAATACACTTGACACCTCCAGTTTATAGTCCCGGCAGACTAGAAGTATTTGTAACACCTCGTTTTTCCCAGATTGCAATAACATCAAGATGCGGAAGATCATCCAGGACAAGACAAAGTCCGAACTTCTACTCCCCATGGTACCTGATTATAAGGCTCCCTAGTTCGATCTTAGGTCAAATCATTCCAAGGAAAGACCGAGAATACACTTAACACCATCAGTTTATAGTCCCGGCAGACCGGCAGACTAGAAGTATTTGCAACACCTCGTTTTTCCCAGATTGCAATAACATCAAGATTCGGAAGATCATCCAGGACAAGACAAAGTCCGAACTTCTATTTCCCATGGTACCTGATTATAAGGCTCCCTGGTTCGACCTTAGGTCAAATCATTCCAAGGAATGGCCGAGAATACACTTGACAGCTCCAGTATATAGTCCCAGCAGACTAGAAGTATTTGTATCACCTGGTTTTCCCCAGATTGCAATAACATCAAGATGCTTAGGATCATCCAGAACAAGACAAAGTCCGAACTTCTGTCCTGTGGGCTACAGCTTCCCGTGGTGCCTGATTATAAGGCTCCCTAGTTCGATCTTAGGTCAAATCATTCCAAGGAAAGACCGAGAATACACTTGACACCTCCAGTTTATAGTCCCGGCAGACTAGAAGTATTTGTAACACCTCGTTTTTCCCAGATTGCAATAACATCAAGATGCGGAAGATCATCCAGGACAAGACAAAGTCCGAACTTCTACTCCCCATGGTACCTGATTATAAGGCTCCCTAGTTCGATCTTAGGTCAAATCATTCCAAGGAAAGACCGAGAATACACTTAACACCATCAGTTTATAGTCCCGGCAGACCGGCAGACTAGAAGTATTTGCAACACCTCGTTTTTCCCAGATTGCAATAACATCAAGATTCGGAAGATCATCCAGGACAAGACAAAGTCCGAACTTCTATTTCCCATGGTACCTGATTATAAGGCTCCCTGGTTCGACCTTAGGTCAAATCATTCCAAGGAATGGCCGAGAATACACTTGACAGCTCCAGTATATAGTCCCAGCAGACTAGAAGTATTTGTATCACCTGGTTTTCCCCAGATTGCAATAACATCAAGATGCTTAGGATCATCCAGAACAAGACAAAGTCCGAACTTCTGTCCTGTGGGCTACAGCTTCCCGTGGTGCCTGATTATAAGGCTCCCTGCATCGACCTTAGGTCAATTCATTCCAAGGAAAGGCCGAGAATACACTTGACACCTCCAGTTTATAGTCCCGGCAGACTAGAAGTATTTGTAACACCTCGTTTTTCCCAGATTGCAATAACATCAAGATGCGGAAGATCATCCAGAACAAGACAAAGTCCGAACTTCTGTCCTGTGGGCTACAGCTTCCCGTGGTGCCTGATTATAAGGCTCCCTGCTTCGACTTTAGGTCAATTCATTCCAAGGAAAGGCCGAGAATACACCTCTAGTTTATAGTCCCGGCAGACCTCATTTTCTCCAGATTGCAATAATATAAAGATGGAAAAGATCATCGAGGTAACATGCTCCGGGGAGGTGTGTTTATGCGGTGGTATTTGTCATACATGTTTCACTTGAGTAATACTGCTTCCAGTAATGCTGGTTCGTCCTAGCGGCTTGATTTGAGAGAGTTCTTTGTTTGATATTATTTGACGATTTATCTCGAGCGTTTCGGAAATTCCTTTAGAACATAATCAAATTTGATATCATTGCTCTAATCTGACGACAGTTGGATAACTTTGCAATATAGTAGAAAAAAATCCTTTACGCTTGACTTTAAAAATCTCCTTAAATCCCAAATAATGAGCATTATTGAAATGCGTTGTTATTCACGATTTCGATGACTACAGCTCTAGACTTTATTTAAGAAAAGGATTTGAATTGTGAATAAACAGCCACTTGTTACACAAACAACCAAAAATTCCATCATCCAACTGTCAACACAATCGCTTACAACTTACAAAACCTTAAACAACAAATTCTTATAAATTATTAAAACATATTTCCTTCCTGAATTCTTCCTGAGTTTTCTATGATAGACAAGGGTTTCTACCACTGATACTCATATGAATACTCCAAGGCCGCTGCTTTAATTTTTCTCCATTACACAATGTTTATAATATGGTTAAGCTTCTGCAAACTGACAACCAACACGGTCAGAGGAAATGCAAAGGATAAGATACTAAATATTACCTGTTTAACAACATACACACACATGAGTATATGTGTTTATGTGTAGAAAGTTGTTATACTTAGTTACCTTTACTGATTCCTAGCAACAATCATCCTTGTTAAATGAAGATTGATGGAAAGAGGCCAAAATGTAAAATATGAAACCTAGATGTGCGTCTTGTTGTTCGCTTTGCCCGAGAACCTTAAAGATGGAAGAGAAATAATGTTAAAATGGATTTAACGCGTAAATTGATGATACACCGAAGAATTAGTTCAACTCATCATAATAAAGCAGCTGACTCCTCCGCTAAAACTCTTACGCATCACTAAACTTTGTATCCTTTAACATGTTATGTAAGCTTGTGTACGGATGTTAAGGGTTAGATGTGAGTGTGTGTGTGTGTATGAAAGGATCATTTCAAGCCAGCAGCGTTTACACTCAACACTTTATTGCGAGGTTATTCAATAAAGATGAAAGCTTACACTCAATGGAAAATTACTTTCCTCTTGTGGTCTCGGAAATCAATAACACATTAGGACCTTTAGGCTTGCGAGTTCGTATAGCCCAAAAACTTTGCAATATGTGAATACTCATTAAAGCTTTCTCTAAATGTTTTTCTAATTTTCCACACTTTCATCGTTAAAAGAGTCTCTAGTGTATGAATCCCAAAAACAACAAATCATGGTTTCTGTTTGTCTAAAGGATGTAAAATCTTCACCATAAACAACAGCATAGACTAGATTTTTTATGTTATTAGCGAAATTAAGTTTTACTGTCGTTTCTTATACTACCATAAACAATACCAACAACAATAACAATCACAACAACATGGTACAAAAAAAAATTAAGTAAGTCCAAATAGCTAACTCCTCATCTACTAGAGATGGCATATGTAACTCAAAAACTATAGTACTTTTTTCTGCCTAATAGTACCAAAAAAGAAAATGGACTAAAGATTAATTTCAATTGTTAAGCAGAAGTCATCTGAATAACCCAATTTATCGGATACAGATTTAAGAAAACATACCGAGTAGAGTCCAGCAACTAACAATTGAAAGCTATTCTTTCCGAAACATACTATGCCCGTCCGTCTGTCTATATAAAAATGCTCAAAAATGGTTCAACCGATAAAAAGTACAACAATAAGTATGTCCGATTTTCAAATTAAATAACTCATTAGTGGACCATTGAACTTTTTGTACCACAAAAGTACTATACTACCAACTTTACCAACCCTGTCTCGTATACACTTAAAGCACCAAACTCAAATTTTCGAAACTTTTATTTCTGGCTAAATAACAAAGATTTTTTGTTCTGGAGGATTTAAAATCTCAAGTAGGAATTTACTATTTGTAAGGATTTAAATATTTTATTTTTAAAACAAAACATCATGGTTTTGTTTGTCACAGGGATTAAACAAATTAATCTTCTTTAAGTTTATTTTTTTACCGAAATTGTTACTTAAAATGGCGTTAAAAGGAACAATGGAATTTAAAGAAGGAAGAGACGATTACTCGGCTGCGTGTAAGCATGTTGTGTAAATTTAAAGTTGTATTAACATTGGTATAGAATCCTTAATGAGGACTTGGATCAATAGCCGATTACTCGGCTATGCTGTAAACATGTTGTGTAAATTTAAAGTGGTATTAACATTGGAATAGAATCCTTAATGAGGACTTGGATCAATTATACAACAAATTTTTCAAAACAAGGTCTAGAATTGATATATGGTTCCACCATTCTGGATCCTAATTAATATCTAAGATGATCTAGCCAGATCCGTCTGTCCGTTCGTCCGTCTGTCTGTTGAAATCACGATAGGCTTTGAACGAAAAGAGCTGGAGAGCAAGGTTTGTTTAATATTTCTATATCGGTCTACCAATTCGCATATCCCCCATACAAGTAGGTCCTCGAAATGTACTGAAATTTAGCACAAGTTAGTTTTATGTACAATGTAATTAATCTCTAAAGTAACGAAAATATTGGTTTATTAACAGATCGTGGTCATAGCGAAACACTATAGCAAATAAAGGTGGAAATCTGTTCTCAGATGGAAGACAACACGGTTTACTATTGGCCATTTAATCGCAACATAAGTCGAAGTGCTTAACCTGAACACTTGCGGTTTTGGCCTTATTACATATTGGTACTTTTATAACCACAGGCTAAGCTATATTGATGACACCGCCTTTTTGTGCTTCTTACGAAGGTGGTAATTTTTGTATGGGATGGATTCTGTTGATTAGGCAACGTAATGGGTAGACAGAAATAGAATCCATTCAATAACCCAAAGACTTGTACTTATTCACACAGACCATATTATGGTCTATATTATGACAAGAGTGAAGCCTGAACATGCCCGGACAAGGAAGGAAACTTTTCATTTATCTGACACATTCTTAGAGAAAAACATCAAACACAGTCACTTAGATATACTGAACTCATTTCTAACGCAGAGTCGTACAGTCTGCCCTCTGCAGGGTATCTGTCTCGGCGTTAGTTAGTTAGTTAGTTAGTTAGTTAGTTAGTTAGTTAGTTAGTTAGTTAGTTAGTTAGTTAGTTAGTTAGTTAGTTAGTTAGTTAGTTAGTTAGTTAGTTAGTTAGTTAGTTAGTTAGTTAGTTAGTTAGTTAGTTAGTTAGTTAGTAGTTAGTAGTTAGTTAGTTAGTTAGTTAGTTAGTTAGTTAGTTAGTTAGTAGTTAGTTAGTAGTTAGTTAGTTAGTTAGTTAGTAGTTAGTTAGTTAGTAGTTAGTTAGTTAGTAGTTAGTTAGTTAGTTAGTTAGTTAGTAGTTAGTTAGTTAGTTAGTTAGTAGTTAGTTAGTAGTTAGTTAGTTAGTTAGTTAGTAGTTAGTTAGTTAGTTAGTTAGTTAGTTAGTTAGTTAGTTAGTTAGTTAGTTAGTTAGTTAGTTAGTTAGTTAGTTAGTTAGTTAGTTAGTTAGTTAGTAGTTAGTTAGTTAGTTAGTTAGTTAGTTAGTTAGTAGTTAGTTAGTTAGTTAGTTAGTTAGTTAGTTAGTTAGTTAGTTAGTTAGTTAGTTAGTTAGTTAGTAGTTAGTTAGTTAGTTAGTTAGTTAGTTAGTTAGTTAGTTAGTTAGTTAGTTAGTAGTTAGTTAGTTAGTTAGTTAGTTAGTTAGTTAGTTAGTTAGTTAGTTAGTTAGTTAGTTAGTTAGTTAGTTAGTTAGTTAGTTAGTAGTTAGTTAGTTAGTTAGTTAGGTTAGTTAGTTAGTTAGTTAGTTAGTTAGTTAGTAGTAGTTAGTTAGTTAGTTAGTTAGTTAGTTAGTAGTTAGTTAGTTAGTTAGTTAGGTAGTAGTTAGTTAGTTAGTTTAGTTAATTAATTAACTAATTATTAAATAATTTCATTAAAAATAAAATTTTAACCAAAATCCATTTAAATTCGCAGAAAAGAACATTTACATAATTTTTTCTTTTGTACTACATCTGTTAACGAACTTGTACAATTTCTATTCAATTTGGAATTTTATAATTCTTGAATGCTTTTTCGTCACCAAATTAGTACTTAAGCTTAAAACAAATAATGCAACAACAACAAGAGCGCTTGCTACAGAAGTTAGGTACGTGAAAAATGAGAAGTGAATAGTAAGCATTCATTACTATTAAAAATTTTATTACGAAAGTTTATAGTTGAAAAGGCTTTTTCAAAGAGTGGTAAAACAAAAGTTACACATATTATATATCGATGAAAAGGTAATTATGTGTACAATTTAAAAATTTTAATATATTTTAAAAATTCGAAATATTTTATAAAGTGTATGGATGTATAAAAACATCGAAATATTATTTTAAATATAACAATAATTATTTTCCTTCAAAAACACCTTTTATTGAATTACAATTTTATTATAATTAATATAAGATCAAAAAATTATTGTTGTAATTAGTATATAACACCCATGTATCAATATCATTGCAAATTTTAAACCCAAAACATGAGAATCGATAAATTTCGCTAAAAATAAATGACCACCTTTTGTTATTAAGCGACCGCAAAAGCTCGACATAAAAGATTTTGTTCAAGCACACAAACATATAGTTTACCAAACATACATATCGATATTCAAATCATTAAATAACCAAAGTCCGTCCACAAGAACTTTAAGTATTCATAATAGTTTACAATATTCTCTATACACCATCATGATGCATCACGAAATGTAATGATAATTTAAAAAGTTTTAAAACTACATACTTGTAAATACAATATACTTTTTCCTTAGTTTGCATGTTAAACATGTGTAAGTATTTCTTTCAAATACATATATTTACCTATACATAAGTATATTTTGCAGTAAATATGTATTATGTATTACTAAGGAATACAAACAAACATTCAAGTTATAAATTTCTATTTACATGTAATTTTAAGAAAATTTTCCAAAAGCATACATTTACCGTAAAAGAGATGAGGTAGTACAATACTAAACAAATGATGGACATAAATATATATGAACATAAACTATAACTAAAAGTTCTATTACTAAGAGTACTTTTCTAACATCCTTGCACAAAACCAAGGACTCGAAGAAGAAGCGATACTGAGAAGAATAATAAACAAACAAAAAAAAAACTAAATAAATAAAACCACAAATATGAATTGAAAATTTATCATATAAATGAATTATATCTTGTGTGTGAAATAACTCTTCAGATGTACGAGCTAGCAAGACTAACAGCAGGTGTTTAAAGGAATAAAAAACTTTATGTAGCATCACGTGTGTGAAAGAAAAGTGAAATCTTGGATCAAAACCTAGTCTAGTCTACAGAGTAGTCTATAATCGAATCAATAGACTAGTCCATAGTCTACTCTATAGTTTAGTCTATAGTCTACTTTTAGTCTAGTCTATAGTTTAGTGTACAGTCTAGTCTAGAGTCATGCCTATAGTCTAGTATATAATATAACCTATTGTCTAGTTTATAGTATAGTCTATAGTCTAGTTAACAGTAGCCTATAACCTGTCAATAGTCCAGTAAATAGCTTAGTCTGTAGTCTAGTCTATAGCCTAGTCTATAGTCTAATCTATTTTCCAGTCTATAGTCCAATCTATAGTCTAGTATATATTTTAGTTTATAATCTAGTCTACAGTCTAGTTTATCGCCTAGTCTATAGCCTAGTCTACATTCTAATCTATAAACTAGTCTATAGACTAGTCTATAGTTTAGTCTACAGTCTAGTCTATAGCCTAGTCTATAGTCTAGTCTATAGTCTAGTCTATAGTCTAGTCTATAGTCTAGTCTATAGTCTAGTCTATAGTCTAGTCTATGGTCTAGTCTATAGTCTAGTCTATAGTTTAGTCTACAGTCTAGTCTATAGTTTAGTCTATAGTCTAGTCTATAGTCTAGTCTATAGTCTAGTCTATAGTCTAGTCTATAGTCTAGTCTATAGTCTAGTCTATAATCTAGTCTATAGTCTAGTCTATAGTCTAGTCTATAGTCTAGTCTATAGTCTAGTCTATAGTCTAGTCTATAGTCTAGTCTATAGTCTAGTCTATAGTCTAGTCTATAGTCTAGTCTATAGTCTAGTCTATAGTCTAGTCTATAGTCTAGTCTATAGTCTAGTCTATAGTCTAGTCTATAGTCTAGTCTATAGTATAGTCTATAGTCTAGTCTATAGTCTAGTCTATAGTCTAGTCTATAGTCTAGTCTATAGTCTAGTCTATAGTCTAGTCTATAGTCTAGTCTATAGTCTAGTCTATAGTCTAGTCTATAGTCTAGTCTATAGTCTAGTCTATAGTCTAGTCTATAGTCTAGTCTATAGTCTAGTCTATAGTCTAGTCTATAGTCTAGTCTATAGTCTAGTCTATAGTCTAGTCTATAGTCTAGTCTATAGTCTAGTCTATAGTCTAGTCTATAGTCTATATAGTCTAGTCTATATAGTCTATAGTCTAGTCTATAGTCTATTCTATAGTCTAGTCTATAGTCTATTCTATAGTCTAGTCTATAGTCTAGTCTATAGTCTAGTCTATAGTCTAGTCTATAGTCTAGTCTATAGTCTAGTCTATAGTCTAGTCTATAGTCTAGTCTATAGTCTAGTCTATAGTCTAGTCTATAGTCTAGTCTATAGTCTAGTCTATAGTCTAGTCTATAGTCTAGTCTATAGTCTAGTCTATAGTCTAGTCTATAGTCTAGTCTATAGTCTAGTCTATAGTCTAGTCTATAGTCTAGTCTATAGTCTAGTCTATAGTCTAGTCTATACAGTCTATAGTCCAGTCTTAGTCTAGTCTATAGTCCAGTCTATAGTCAAGTCTATAGTCAAGTCTATAGTTCAAGTCTAAGTCAAGTCTATAGTCAAGTCTATAGTCAAGTCTAGTCTAAGTCTATAGTCTAGTCTATGTCTAGTTAGTCTATAGTCTAGTCTATAGTTAGTCTTTAGTCTAGATATAGTTCTAGTCTATAGTCTAGTCTATTCTAGGTCTAGTCTAGTTCTAGTCTAGTCTCTAGTCTAGTCTAGTCTCTAGTCTATTCTATCGTCTATTCTATAGTCTAGTCTACAGTCTAGTCTTGTCTATAGTCTATTCTATAGTCTAGTCTGATAGTCTAGTCATAGTCTAGTCTATAGTCTAGTCTATAGTCTAGCCTATAGTCAAGTCTACTTCTCTAGTCTAGGTCTATAGTCTAGTCTATAGTCTAGTCTATAGTCTAGTCTATAGTCTAGTCTATAGTCTAGTCTATAGTCTAGTCTATAGTCTAGTCTATAGTCTAGTCTATAGTCTAGTCTATAGTCTAGTCTATAGTCTAGTCTATAGTCTAGTCTATAGTCTAGTCTATAGTCTAGTCTATAGTCTAGTCTATAGTCTAGTCTATAGTCTAGTCTATAGTCTAGTCTATAGTCTAGTCTATAGTCTAGTCTATAGTCTAGTCTATAGTCTAGTCTATAGTCTAGTCTATAGTTAGTCTATAGTCTAGTCTATAGTCTAGTCTATAGTCTAGTCTATAGTCTAGTCTATAGTCTAGTCTATAGTCTAGTCTATAATCTAGTCTATAGTCTAGTCTATAGTCTAGTCTATAGTCTAGTCTATAGTCTAGTCTATAGTCTAGTCTATAGTCTAGTCTATAGTCTAGTCTATAGTCTAGTCTATAGTCTAGTCTATAGTCTAGTCTATAGTCTAGTCTATAGTCTAGTCTATAGTCTAGTCTATAGTCTAGTCTATAGTCTAGTCTATAGTCTAGTCTATAGTCTAGTCTATAGTCTAGTCTATAGTCTAGTCTATAGTCTAGTCTATAGTCTAGTCTATAGTCTAGTCTATAGTCTAGTCTATAGTCTAGTCTATAGTCTAGTCTATAGTCTAGTCTATAGTCTAGTCTATAGTCTAGTCTATAGTCTAGTCTATAGTCTAGTCTATAGTCTAGTCTATAGTCTAGTCTATAATCTAGTCTATAGTCTAGTCTATAGTCTAGTCTATAGTCTAGTCTATAGTCTAGTCTATAGTCTAGTCTATAGTCTAGTCTATAGTCTAGTCTATAGTCTAGTCTATAGTCTAGTCTATAGTCTAGTCTATAGTCTAGTCTATAGTCTAGTCTATAGTCTAGTCTATAGTCTAGTCTATAGTCTAGTCTATAGTCTAGTCTATAGTCTAGTCTATAGTCTAGTCTATAGTCTAGTCTATAGTCTAGTCTATAGTCTAGGTCTATAGTTATCTAGTCTATAGTCTAGTCTATAGTCTAGTCTATAGTCTAGTCTATAGTCTAGTCTATAGTCTAGTCTATAGTCTAGTCTATAGTCTAGTCTATAGTCTAGTCTATAGTCTAGCTATAGTCTAGTCTATAGTCTAGTCATAGTCTAGTCTATAGTCTAGTCTATAGTCTAGTCTATAGTCTAGTCTATAGTCTAGTCTATAGTCTAGTCTATAGTCTAGTCTATAGTCTAGTCTATAGTCTAGTCTATAGTCTAGTCTATAGTCTAGTCTATAGTTCTAGTCTATAGTCTAGTCTATAGTCTAGTCTATAGTCTAGTCTATAGTCTAGGTCTATAGTCTAGTCTATAGTCTAGTCTATAGTCTAGTCTATAGTCTAGTCTATAGTCTAGTCTATAGTCTAGTCTATAGTCTAGTCTATAGTCTAGTCTATAGTCTAGTCTATAGTCTAGTCTATAGTCTAGTCTATAGTCATAGTCTAGTCTATAGTCTAGTCTATAGTCTAGTCTATAGTCTAGTCTATAGTCTAGTCTATAGTCTAGTCTATAGTCTAGTCTATAGTGAAGTCTATAGTCTATAGTCTATTCTGTAGTCTAGTCTATAGTCTAGTCTAATATATAGTCCAGTATATAGTCTAGTCTATAGTCTAGTCTAGTCTAGTCTAGTCTAGTCTAGTCTAGTCTAGTCTAGTCTAGTCTATAGTCTAGTCTAGTCTATAGTCTAGTCTATAGTCTAGTCTATAGTCTAGTCTATAGTCTAGTCTAGTCTATAGTCTATTCTATAGTCTATTCTATAGTCTAGTCTATAGTCAAGTCTACTATAGTGTAGACTATAGTCTAGTCTATAGCGTAGTCTAGTATAGTGCAGTCTATAGTCTAGTCTATAGTCTAGTCTATAGTCTAGTCTATAGTGGAGTCTATAGTCTAGTCTATAGTCTAGTCTATAGTCTAGTCTCTAGTGAAGTCTATAGTCTAGTCTATAGTCTAGTCTATAGTCGAGTCTATAGTGTAGTCTATAGTCTAGTCTATAGTCTAGTCTATAGTCTAGTCTCTAGTGTAGTCTATAGTCTAGTCTATAGTCTAGTCTGTAGTGTAGTCTAGAGACTAGTCTATAGTCTAGTCTATAGTGTAGTCTATAGTCTAGTCTATAGTATAGTCTAGTATATAGTCTAGTCTATAGTCTTGTATATAGTCTAGTCTATAGTCTGGTCTAGTCTATAGTCTTGTATATAGTCTACTCTATAGTCTAGTCTAGGCTATAGTCTGGACTGGATAACTGGAAAATTGTAAAGTTCTGAATCAGTGGCTTTTCCCTCGAAATCTTGATCCTTTAAGACTCTGCTGTCAAAAAACAAACTTAACATATAACTAACATGTACTCAAAATTTATATAATTTTTTTTTTTTTTCATTTCATAGTTTTTGTTTTTCTTTTTCGTAAATGCAAAAATATGTGAAATATTTTGTTAACATACAATTTTTGATGTACAATCTATTTATTACTAACTCGAGTTTTCCTTATTTTTTGTTGCACTCATTCATTTCAAAAGAAATGCAAATGTGTTTATTAAAAGCATAAAAATTCTCCATTTATCAAAACTAAAAAAATTTTAAACAATACGAAAATGAAAATATACCTTAACTTAAAAGTAAAAAAAGAAAAGAATCTATTAGAATTCTTTTAAAATTTTGTGGAAATATGAACAAGTTGTGTCTAAAATTTGCAATAAAACTGACATGTGTCTCAGTGACTTTTAAGAAAAAATTTTATGCATACGAAAAATAACAAAAGAATAAATTTCAAAAATTTTAATATAGACATTATGGGGAAAAAAATAGTTATTTATTAAAAAATAAATTTTTCAGAATACCCTATGAAAGAGTTTTAAATGATTAAGTTAGCTATGTAAGATGTGTCAAACCAGATGTGCTCCTTTTATGGAAAGTATCGAGATCAAAACATTGTATAGTGATATATGAAATGTATTATCGTCCCATGTTCTGAAATTCAGTGTTCCTGAGCTATGTAGTATCTGGATATTTAGATCTAATTCGACGAAAGTCTGGTAATAACAGAGAAAATGTTTCAATCTTTGTAATTTATTTAAACAAATATGTGAAAATACTACAACATATTTTCAATATAAATGTAGAGTTTATTTTACAAAATATTTTAGTATTCTTCTAATGTACAAATAATAAATTCTTTAAATTACTTTTTAAGTAATTTATGTTGCACATTTGTATCTATGAATAGAAATAAATGTATGCAAAATTACATATTTTTCTTTTTATTTAAAATTTTTTTAAAGAATTATGTTTAATTCCCCAAAAAACTATCATGTAGATACATTTCGTATGATTAGAAATATGTATGTATGTGCATACATATATGAAAAGCATATTCATTTGTTATTTCTAAGTATGACCAGCCCATGAACA
>NW_023995810.1:60000-81982 GCF_015586225.1 Lucilia sericata
CAAACATGCATGTTTATAGAAGGGAAAGTACTGCGAGGCAAATGGATATTTACTCCATAACTTTACAAACCTTAGCAAAACTTGAACTACCTCTGTACATATAAAAGTAAAAATGTATGTAAGTATTTACGTACGTACAACGTAACATTACATCGATGGCAAATACTACATGAAGTTTGTGTAAAAATGTTTGTTTCTGCCGATGATGATGATGAAGAAAGTTATTTGTGTGGAAAATAAACTTAACTTGGCAATGTACCAAAAAAATGTGTGTGCACATTCTATTGTTTTTTCTATGCTTTTTATGTACCGAAGCTAAAAAATGAAAAACCATAAAGTTGGCAGACAACATATGAATGGAACAAAACTGCAAATATCTGCAATTTACACGAGTTTTGTTATACCGTACCAGGCCCATCAAAGATCTTAACTTTTTTAAAAATATCATCAAATTAAGAATCAAGTTTAGTATAACTGAGGATTGCAGATATTTGCTAAACAGCCACGACATCCTATTTATCCAAATATCTGATTGTTGTAATAGATTTGAACAAAATTATCACTAACATTACCTACCTTCTGTAGGGTATGCACTGCATTGCCAAAAAATATGTATGTGTTTTTATAAACACTCCAATAAAATGAAGTCAATATCTGGTTTTTGTGGTTATATCAAGTGTCAAGTGATGTGTAAAATGACAATTGAAATCTGGTCAACAAGAAATCCTGTCGAATAAACAAAACTAAATACAAACAACAACTAAAATACTAGGCAAAATTTATATGTACATATATGTGTTTTAAACTAAATATAAAACGAAATTTTATCATAACTTACTAGAAGACTCTTTTATAGAATTTTATAATTAATTTTAGAAGTTTTTTTGCCAATTACTTACTCGTACGTAAGACAATAAAACAACTTTGACCAAAATAGTACAAGTCTTTTGGAAACTCTATAAATTTAATTTCAAAACTATTTATTTAGGTTGTGTATATTTATATATATTTGTATATACATATAAGAGTTAAGACCAGTGATGGGCAAAACCTAATAATGATAATTTAGTGGAAATGTTCTTTAATAAGTTCTTAACAACAACTGATTACCGAAATGCAAAGAGAAAGATGATCCCATTAGTCGCTTGAATTTGTAAGTGTGGTTTTGTTATAACGCCCATAACTGTCATTGTTACAGAATCTTGGCCAAATGTTGTTTCTACTTGTGTATCTATGAGTGCGCCTTCATAAGTAATGTTGAATTACGTGTATAGACTCTCGTATACTCATATAGATTTTAGAATGCATGCCGTTATTTTGCCGATAGTTTATGGGATAAACTTTGGCTTATTGTTTAAGACAAAGAAACAAAATATAGTGGAAGACTAAAGGAAAACATTAAGAATATTATTTATGTATTTCTATACAGAGATATACAGATGTAATACAGTTATACAAGAAAACTTTACTTGCATAACTAAACCAGCATTCTTCAAAAGAAAACATAGTCTTGTTAGTATGATCTATAGAATTGACTATAGTCTAGTCTAGAGTCTAGTCTATAAACTAGGCTATAGTCCTGTCTAACGTCTAGTCTACTCTATAGTCTAGTCTATAAACTAGTCTATAGTCCTGTCTAACGTCTAGTCTACTCTATAGTCTAGTCTATGGTCCAGTCTATAGTGTAGTATATAGTCTAGTCATAGTCTAGTCTATAGTCTAGTCTATAGTCTAGTCTATAGTCTAGTCTATAGTCTAGTCTATAGTCTAGTCTATAGTCTAGTCTATCTAGTCTATAGTCTAGTCTATAGTCTAGTCTATAGTCTAGTCTATAGTCTAGTCTATAGTCTAGTCTATAGTCTAGTCTATAGTCTAGTCTATAGTCTAGTCTATAGTCTAGTCTATATCTAGTCTATAGTCTAGTCTATAGTCTAGTCTATAGTCTAGTCTATAGTCTAGTCTATAGTCTAGTCTATAGTCTAGTCTATAGTCTAGTCTATAGTCTAGTCTATAGTCTAGTCTATAGTCTAGTCTATAGTCTAGTCTATAGTCTAGTCTATAGTCTAGTCTATAGTCTAGTCTATAGTCTAGTCTATAGTCTAGTCTATAGTCTAGTCTATAGTCTAGTCTATAGTCTAGTCTATAGTCTAGTCTATAGTCTAGTCTATAGTCTAGTCTATCTAGTCATGTCTAGTCTATAGTCTAGTCTATAGTCTAGTCTATAGTCTAGTCTATAGTCTAGTCTATAGTCTAGTCTACAGTCTAGTCTATAGTCTAGTCTATAGTCTAGTCTATAGTCTAGTCTATAGTCTAGTCTATAGTCTAGTCTATAGTCTAGTCTATAGTCTAGTCTATAGTCTAGTCTATATCTAGTCTATAGTCTAGTCTATAGTCTAGTCTATAGTTCTAGTCTATAGTCTAGTCTATAGTCTAGTCTATAGTCTAGTCTATAGTCTAGTCTATAGTCTAGTCTATAGTCTAGTCTATAGTCTAGTCTATAGTCTAGTCTATAGTCTAGTCTATAGTCTAGTCTATAGTCTAGTCTATAGTCTAGTCTATAGTCTAGTCTATAGTCTAGTCTAGTCTATAGTCTAGTCTATAGTCTAGTCTATAGTCTAGTCTATAGTCTAGTCTATAGTCTAGTCTATAGTCTAGTCTATAGTCTAGTCTATAGTCTAGTCTATAGTCTAGTCTATAGTCTAGTCTTATAGTCTAGTCTATAGTCTAGTCTATAGTCTAGTCTATAGTCTAGTCTATAGTCTAGTCTATAGTCTAGTCTATAGTCTAGTCTATAGTCTAGTCTACTAGTCTAAGTCTAGTCTATAGTCTAGTCTATAGTATAGTCTATAGTCTAGTCTATAGTCTAGTCTTAGTCTAGTCTATAGTCTAGTCTAAGTCTAGTCTATAGTCTAGTCTATAGTCTAGTCTATAGTCTAGTCTATAGTCTAGTCTATAGTCTAGTCTATAGTCTAGTCTATAGTCTAGTCTATAGTCTAGTCTATAGTCTAGTCTATAGTCTAGTCTATAGTCTAGTCTATAAGTCTAGTCTATAGTCTAGTCTATAGTCTAGTCTATAGTCTAGTCTATAGTCTAGTCTATAGTCTAGTCTATAGTCTAGTCTATAGTCTAGTCTATAGTCAGTCTATATGGTCTAGTCTATAGTCTAGTCTATAGTCTAGTCTAGTCTAGTCTAGTCTAGTCAGTCTAGTCTACAGTCTAGTCTACAGTCTAGTCTACAGTTTAGTCTACAGTCTAGTCTATATTCTAGTCTTTAGTCTAATCTATAGTCTAGTCTATAGTCTAGTCTATAGTCTAGTCTATAGTCTAGTCTATAGTCTAGTCTATAGACTAGTCTATAGTCTAGTCTATAGTCTAGTCTATAGTCTAGTCTATAGTCTAGTCTATAGTCTAGTCTATAGTCTAGTCTATAGTCTAGTCTATAGTCTAGTCTATAGTCTAGTCTATAGTCTAGTCTATAGTCTAGTCTATAGTCTAGTCTATAGTCTAGTCTATAGTCTAGTCTATAGTCTAGTCTATAGTCTAGTCTATAGTCTAGTCTATAGTCTAGTCTATAGTCTAGTCTATAGTCTAGTCTATAGTCTAGTCTATAGTCTAGTCTATAGTCTAGTCTATAGTCTAGTCTATAGTCTAGTCTAATGTCTAGTCTATAGTCTAGTCTATAGTCTAGTCTATAGTCTAGTCTAGTCTAGTCTAGTCTAGTCTATTAGTCTAGTCTATAGTCTTGTCTATAGTCTAGTCTATAGTCTAGTCTAGTCTATAGTCTAGTCTATAGTCTATTCTATAATCTAGTCTATGGTCTAGTATATAGTATATTATATAGTCTAGTTATATTCTAGGATATAGTCTAGTTATATTCTAGGATATAGTCTAGTCTATATTCTAGTATTTATTCAAGTCTATAGTCTAGCCTCTAGTCTAGTCTAGCCTATAGTCCAGTCTGTAGTCTAATCCACCGTCTAGTCCAGTCCATAGTCCACTCTGTAGTATAGCCTAAAGTCTAGATTATAGTCTACAGTCTAGCCTATAGTCTAGTTTATAGTCTACAGTCTAGCCTATAGTCCAGTTTATAGTCTACAGTCTAGCCTGTAGTCTAGTTTATAGTACAGTCTAGCCTTTCAATTTTCCAAAAGTTAGCGCAGCTCTGTTGTTGTTGTGATTGAACTGAAAGTAAGGAAAACATTGAAATATATTCATAGATGACAAAGTGTTGAATGGAATAGATGCGAAAAAGTAACTAAAGATACATAATATTAAACTATATATTTGTAGTATATTTTGTTGTTGTTCTTCTTGTTGTCATTGCTGCCAGTATGTTGCCAATTTTGACAGACCAAAATCATAAATCAAATAAAAAATATTTAATGCAAAAAAACTTTTTCCGCGAATACTCATGCAAAAAGCGTTGGTTGTACTATAAAGAAGTGGAAAAAATAACAGTTAAAATTCAAGAAAGAATAAGAAAATTTACATAGAAGAAGAATTAGGAAGAAGAGATTTTGTCTTACACATCATGAAATAGTTTTTGAATAGATAAATTGTCTGCCAAGCGAAAGTGCGAAAAAAAATAACAACCAACAGAAACTTGTTGGGAAAATTTATTCCTTGTGTCTCTTTAGTTTTGTTTTATTTTTAACTTAATAAAAAAGTTTTTAAAACTTTTTTATACCATTTATTGTATTAGCGCTGAAATGTATTTTAAGTTTGGCATAGAAGTTTGTAACGTTAATCTTTAACGTCTGGTTAAAGTTACGATTTAGAACATTTTGGGTTAAAACTTGGCGAATGTAAAAGCCACACTGGGATGGCGGCAAAACTTTATAACTCCAAAATAATTTGTATCTTAAACTTTCACATTATCTACTTTAACTGCTATAGCAACCAATCACTTCCATACTGACCAATAATCTCCACAAAACTTATCTTTTTCATATTTCGAAAGTACATTTAGTTGATTTTTTCAGTTTTTCCACTCAAAATTTAAATGTCTCTGACACTTGGTTAAGTCGAAAGTTAGATGGAGTGTAAATGATATTAATGGATTATGCTCAAGTAAAAACAGAAATAATCGTTTTAACCATCACAAAATGAATATTTATAGAATTTGTTTTTACAAGTTTTGTTGAAACTATTGATTAAATTGTGCAGGAATTGCACATAACTTATCTGGACAATAGAAGAAGTATTCGTAATCTAAAAACTATATAAAATAATTTAGTTTTAAAACTTTATTTACAACTATTCATAACTGGCATTAATGAATAATTACTCTAATCAAAATTTATTGCTGCAGTTGATAGCAAAGTAATGAGCATTGCTTGAAAAGAATGGGAATGAAAATAGTAAAAGAAGGTTTAAAGAAATTTTAAATTATATAATAAAATTATTTTTCTATTATTTTTGGAATTTGCACCAACATCATAAATAGGATGGACTTGAACACATGTATCAGATGAACATTAGACATGTCAGACACATCATTGTAATATACATGTAGGCCACTACCGGCCTATTATATGCTCATTTACATCGATTTTCCTAATGTACATGCCCGTACCATAACCTTGAACACAGCCGTGGTTGTAATAGCCGATTCCCACGGACGTTAGCTCTAATGTTCCTTTACAACTTAATTAACTATTTGGGATCACTGTTTCTCAATTTTTCGACCAATACTGTCTCTGGTATCAGAAACAGACTAGACTATTCACTATACTATAGAGTCTATAGTATAAACTAGGTTATAGACTAGACTAGATTATAGACTAGACTATAGACTAGACTATAGACTAGACTATAGACTAGACTATAGACTAGACTATAGACTAGACTATAGACTAGACTATAGACTAGACTATAGACTAGACTATAGACTAGACTATAGACTAGACTATAGACTAGACTATAGACTAGACTATAGACTAGACTATAGACTAGACTATAGACTAGACTATAGACTAGACTATAGACTAGACTATAGACTAGACTATAGACTAGACTATAGACTAGACTATAGACTAGACTATAGACTAGACTATAGACTAGACTATAGACTAGACTATAGACTAGACTATAGACTAGACTATAGACTAGACTATAGACTAGACTATAGACTAGACTATAGACTAGACTATAGACTAGACTATAGACTAGACTATAGACTAGACTATAGACTAGACTATAGACTAGACTATAGACTAGACTAGACTATAGACTAGACTATGGACTAGACTATAGACTAGACTATAGACTAGACTATAGACTAGACTATAGACTAGACTATAGACTAGACTATAGACTAGACTATAGACTAGACTATAGACTACTAGACTAGATTATAGACTAGATTATAGACTAGATTATAGACTACACTATAAACTAGACTATAGACTAGACTATAGACTAGACTATAGACTAGACTATACACTAGACTATAGACTAGACTATAGACTAGACTAGACTATAGACTAGACTAGACCAGACTAGACTAGACTAGAATAGACTATAGACTAGACTATAGACTAGACTATAGACTAGACTTTATATTAGACTATATACTAGACCATAAACTAGACTATACACTAGACTATATAGTAGACTATATAGTAGACTATATAGTAGACTATAGACTAGACTATAGACTAGGACTATAGACTAGACTATAGACTAGACTATAGACTAGACTAGACTAGACTATAGACTAGACTATAGACTAGACTATAGACTAGACTATAGACTAGACTATAGACTAGACTATAGACTAGACTATAGACTAGACTATAGACTAGACTATAGACTAGACTATAGACTAGACTATAGACTAGACTATAGACTAGACTATAGACTAGACTATAGACTAGACTATAGACTAGACTATAGACTAGACTATAGACTAGACTATAGACTAGACTATAGACTAGACTATAGACTAGACTATAGACTAGACTATAGACTAGACTATAGACTAGACTATAGACTAGACTATAGACTAGACTATAGACTAGACTATAGACTAGACTATAGACTAGACTATAGACTAGACTATAGACTAGACTATAGACTAGACTATAGACTAGACTATAGACTAGACTATAGACTAGACTATAGACTAGACTATAGACTAGACTATAGACTAGACTATAGACTAGACTATAGACTAGACTATAGACTAGACTATAGACTAGACTAGACTATAGACTAGACTATAGACTAGACTATAGACTAGACTATAGACTAGACTATAGACTAGACTATAGACTAGACTATAGACTAGACTATAGACTAGACTATAGACTAGACTATAGACTAGACTATAGACTAGACTATAGACTAGACTATAGACTAGACTATAGACTAGACTATAGACTAGACTATAGACTAGACTATAGACTAGACTATAGACTAGACTATAGACTAGACTATAGACTAGACTATAGACTAGACTATAGACTAGACTATAGACTAGACTATAGACTAGACTATAGACTAGACTATAGACTAGACTATAGACTAGACTATAGACTAGACTATAGACTAGACTATAGACTAGACTATAGACTAGACTATAGACTAGACTATAGACTAGACTATAGACTAGACTATAGACTAGACTATAGACTAGACTATAGACTAGACTATAGACTAGACTATAGACTAGACTATAGACTAGACTATAGACTAGACTATAGACTAGACTATAGACTAGACTATAGACTAGACTATAGACTAGAGTATAACTAGACTATAGACTAGACTATAGACTAGACTATAGACTAGACTATAGACTAGACTATAGACTAGACTATAGACTAGACTATGGACTAGACTATAGACTAGACTATAGACTAGACTATAGACTAGACTATAGACTAGACTATAGACTAGACTATAGACTAGACTATAGACTAGACTATAGACTAGACTATAGACTAGACTATAGACTAGACTAGACTATAGACTAGACTAGACTATAGACTAGACTAGACTAGACTAGACTAGACTAGACTAGACTAAACTAGACTAGACTAGACTAGACTAGACTAGACTAGACTAGACTAGACTAGACTAGACTAGACTAGACTAGACTAGACTAGACTAGACTAGACTAGACTAGACTATAGACTAGACTAGACTAGACTAGACTAGACTATAGACTAGACTAGACTATAGACTAGACTAGACTATAGACTAGACTAGACTATAGACTAGACTAGACTAGACTAGACTCTAGACTAGACTATAGACTAGACTATAGACTAGACTATAGACTAGACTATAGACTATACTATAGACTAGACTATAGACTAAACTATAGACTAGACTATAGACTAGACTATAGACTAGACTATAGACTAGACTATAGACTAGACTATAGACTAGACTATAGACTAGACTATAGACTAGACTATAGACTAGACTATAGACTAGACTATAGACTAGACTATAGACTAGACTATAGACTAGACTATAGACTAGACTATAGACTAGACTATAGACTAGACTATAGACTAGACTATAGACTAGACTATAGACTAGACTATAGACTAGACTATAGACTAGACTATAGACTAGACTATAGACTAGACTATAGACTAGACTATAGACCAGACTTTAGACTAGACTATAGACTAGACTATAGACTAGACTATAGACTAGACTATAGACTAGACTATAGTCTAGTCTGTAGATACATTGCCAACTTTGGAACTTACATATACCTACTAAAAACACATTTCCTTTAAAAATTCTAATTCAAATTTCAAAAGACAATATTAATTTATTTCACAACGAGAACTTCCCATCAACACCTCCAGTATCACCTACTTCGCTTACCACTTTTTTATTTCAATGACAAAGAAATCATCACTGACTTATTTAAGTTTTCATAAAATTAAATTTACATTTCATTTTCTTGAAATTGGCGCCATTTCATTTATGATTTACAATTTATTTATTTTGTTTGTTCAGTTGACTCCTGCTGCCACTTTAATGCTTTAAAAATTCCATCATGAATAATAATTAGTTTCATTTCTAGACGAGTTGAATGAAGTGACAAGTACATAATGTTTCGCATAACACCTCCCCACTTCTACTTTCGCTGCAGAAAAGAAAAAAATGATGTTTTATGGTAAACAGACATATTTTGTCAGGCACCTTTCAAGATTAATGGTTAATAAACCTCTCGCGTTTATGGAAACTTTTCGCCACCTCTTCTGTGTATGTTACGACGTGATAAAATCGCCATCAGTCTTTAGTTTAATTATAAATTTCTTTACTGTTTTTTATGGTTTTTAATCAAACACACGCTTATGAAAATGACAAAAATAATAAAAGTGTATGAAAAACCAGTAAACGAGTATGGGCTGGAAAGTCCGACTATATAATACCCTACGACGACTTAGAAAATTTTTCGGATCTAGACGTTATATAGGAGATATGACCAATAAAAAATCATAACTTCTATACATATGTCCTAAAATTTATAATAGTTTTAGACATATGTTTGTAGTTATAGGATAATAGGTGAAGGACCAATAACTATGCTTTATGAACATCACAGCTAAGCGGATTATATCCTTTCATTATGTTATGTAGGGTATTAAAAAAACTATAGATAAACCTATTACTTTTTATATGAAACATTATGACAAACAAGTGGCAGTGAAGTGTGACTCTATTTGAAATTGACAAGAAGAAATATGTGTTTTGGGTGACAGTTAGTGCCTACGAAGCATTAATTTGATAGTGTGAACATCTCACTTTATAGCAGACATAATAATTTTATGCCGTAAAATTATTATTTATTTATAAACATTTACTATTTTTACAATAAAGAAGTAAAATTCAATATGTAATAGATTTACACAATTTTTTAAATTTAACAAAACTTTTACCATTTAACTAATAGTTTACACTTACAGATATATATGTATGTACATATGTATATGTCAATATAGTAGCAGCAACAGCTGTTTATAATGTATATAGCAAGTATATTTTTACCCACAAACACTCTGTTACTCTACAAACCCGGCAGACCACAAAATTTTAATTTTTAGAAACTTAAATTATTTGGCAACAAATTGTATAAGAATGCTCAAAGACAACATTATCTGTTAGCATATTTGAAGTCCGGTACTTACTGAAAACTACCCGAAACTTTTCCGAATGTATTTGAGAGAGAACTCTCCTGGACATAAAGTTAGTAAGATATTTCTCATCCTGCTGTCGTTACAATAGCTGCAATTTATCCCACCGTTGCACTATTCCAACTCGACGCACTCTCTTGCCCATATTCTCGGATTAACTTGCTCAAGCTCCATTCTTGCTCCAGTTTACCCATACTTTTATCTATAGAATAGACTATTCACTTGTCTATAGAATAGATTATTGACTAGTCTTTAGAATAGACTATAGACTAGTCTTTAGAATAGACTATAGACTAGTCTATAGTATAGACAATTGACTATAGAATATACTATTGACTAGTGTATATAACAGACTATTGATTAGTCTAAGGACTAGACTATTAAATAGTCTATAGAATAGACTATTGACTAGTCTATAGAATAGACTATTGACTAGTCTATAGAATAGACTATAGACTAGTCTATAGAATATACTATTGACTAGTCTATAGAATAGACTATTGACTAGTCTATAGAATAGACTATTGACTACTCTATGGAATAGACTATAGACTAGTCTATAGAATAGACTATAGACCAGTCTATAGAATAGACTATTGACTAGTCTATAGAATAGACTATAGACTAGTCTATAGAATAGACTATTGACTAGTCTATAGAATAGACTATTGACTAGTCTATAGAATAGACTATTGACTAGTCTATAGAATAGACTATTGACTAGTCTATAGAATAGACTATTGACTAGTCTATAGAATAGACTATTGACTAGTCTATAGAACAGACTATTGACTAGTCTAAAGAATAGACTATTGACTAGTCTATAGAATAGACTATTGACTAGTCTATAGAATAGACTATTGACTAGTCTATAGAATAGACTATTGACTAGTCTATAGAATAGGCTATTGACTAGTCTATAAAATAGACTATTGACTAGTCTATAGAATAGACTATTGACTAGTCTATAGAATAGACTATTGACTAGTCTATAGAATAGACTATTGACTAGTCTATAGAATAGACTATTGACTAGTCTATAGAATAGACTAGTGACTAGTCTATAGAATAGACTATTGACTAGTCTATAGAATAGACTAGTGACTAGTCTATAGAATAGACTATTGACTAGTCTATAGAATAGACTATTGACTAGTCTATAGAATAGACTATTGACTAGTCTATAGAATAGACTATTGAAAAGTCTATAGAATATATTATTGACTAGTCTATAGTATAGACTATTGACTATAGAATATACTATTGGCTAGTGTATAGAATTGACTATTGATTAGTCTATACACTATTTAATGGTCTATAGAATAGACAACTGACTAGTCTATGGAATAGACTATTGACTAAACTATAGAATAGACGATTGACAAGTCTATAGTATAGACTATTCACTATAGAATATGCTATTGACTACGGTATAGAATTGACTATTGATTAGTCTATAGACTATTTAATGGTCATAGAATAGACTATTGACTAGTCTATAGAATAGACTATTGACTAGTTTATAGAATAGACGATTGACAAGTCTATAGTATAGACTATTGACTATAGAATATAATATTGACTAGTGTATAGAATTGACTATTAATTAGTCTATAGACTATTTTATGGTCTATAGAATAGACTATTGACTAGTCTATAGAATATAGAATATACTATTGACTAGTCTATAGAATATACTATTGACTAGAGTATAGAATTGACTATTGATAGGTCTATAGAATAGACTATTGATTAGTCTATAGAATAGACTATTGAATAGTTTATAGAATAGACTATGGAATAGTCTATAGAATAGACTATTGAATAGTGTATAGAATAGAATATTGAATAGTCTATATATAGACTATTGACTAGTCTATAGAATAGACTATTGACTAGTCTATAGAATAGACTATAGACTAGTCTATAGAATAGACTATAGACTAGTCTATAGAATAGACTATTGACCAGTCTATAGAATAGACTATTGACAAGTCTTTAGAATAGACTATTGACTAGTCTATAGAATATACTATTGACTAGTCTATAGAATAGACTATTGACTACTCTATAGAATAGACTATAGACTAGTCTATAGAATAGACTATAGACCAGTCTATAGAATAGACTATTGACTAGTCTTTAGAATAGACTATAGACTAGTCTATAGTATAGACTATTGACTATAGAATATACTATTGACTAGTGTATATAATAGACTATACTATTGACTAGTGTATATAATAGACTATTGAAAACTCGGGGGAGTTTTCCAGATTTTTCCTACCGAGCGCGTCCCTGGGTGGCGGATAGGGGGTGGTGATGGACCATCTGTCCTCTCCCAGCTTTAATTTCACTTAAGCTGAGGGAGGGCAGATTGTCCACCACCTGGGAATATTATATTCCCCGCGGACCAAAAAACTGAAAAAAAAAAAACAAATATGGAAAATAAAAAGATAAAAGTTACGGTGCAGGGCCTAAATAACCCAGTACCGGCGGCAAGTGTTGATCTACTCGCGAGTCACGTGTCGTCGTCATCCTGCAATCGTGAGCAGAATACTACTACGGAGGTGGGTACCTTGGCCTCCGTGGCGGACAATGCGTCAAGTGTACAGCATGCCGCTGGCAAGAATATAGGGGTGAAAGAGAAGGATGTACTCGGAGAGAGCTCTAAGCTACCTCAGCCTTTAAATATAGGTGAGGGTTCCGACTCTGAATCCTCAGATGATAATAATAATAATACCATTATAGCAAATCCCAAAAAGGATGAAGTAGAGCAAATGGTGAAAGAGGTGAGTGATAGCATAGCTAAACTACCTATTACTAAGAAAAGACTTTCTGGAGCACAGAGGAGGAAGTTGAAAAAGATGCTTCAGGAAATCATAGTTAGTCAATCCCACGACACTCCAAAGGAAAAATCGGACTCTCTCACAAGATCTGAGGCAAAAAGGATCAGGTCTCCCGAGGCGTTGACAACTGAGAATAAACCTAAGAAGAAAAAGAGCTCCCCGTCTTCTAATACACAGTCGAAGCCAAGCCATACTTCACTCAGAGGAATCTCAAGTGAGAATCCTGCGAGTAAGGGTGACAACGCCAAGCCAGATATTCCGAAGACGAACACGTCGGCGAAATCAACCTCGAAGGTAAGGGAATCTCAAAAGAAGCCCCGAAAAACGAGGAAGGAGAAGCTAGACGGAGGAAAAGGAAAAGAGCCGCCATCTTACGCCAAAGTTGCCAGAAGTAGGCACCGGGACGATCTCTGCTATGCAGTTTACGATGCCGGTAATCCGACAGGCAAAATTCCAATAGACCAACAGAGTAAAATAGAAGACCTGGTCAACAATAAGATAGTGGACCATGCAATCGCTTCAAAGGGCAAACAACCAATAGAGAGCGAGAGCTGTGAGTTCAGCATGGGCGTGATGTTGATGAGATTGGCATCTCACCAATGTGTTAGCACCCTAAAGAACTTGGTGGAAAGTATCCCTCCTCCCTGGGACGGCGCTAGGCTGGGACTGGCAAAGAAGAGAGAGCTTCCGGTGCTCCTAAAGTCCACTGTCTACATAAAAGGATGGGGCAGTAAACTGGCTAATGAACGTATACTGGAAATTCTTGGAGGAAAAATGGGATGTCTTTTACAGGAAAGAAGAACCTGAGGGAACTTTATTTGTAATAGGTATCGACCAGAAATCCATGGCTAGTCTTGCCAAGAATAAAGGTAGGGCTTACTTCGCCTCTAAATCTGTCATATTCAAAATTGGGAAGGTGCCGATTGGAACTCTCTGGGTCACCACGATTAATAGCCTCCTAAGGACCCTAACCGAGAAAGAACTTAGACCTGTCTGCTATGCAGACGATGTCGTAATACTTTTAAAGGGAAAGGATCCAAATTACTTGTGTAGAAGAGCTGAGGAGGCTCTGAATACGGCCTTGAGCTGGGCTCAACCGAGAGGCCTCAATGTTAACCCGGCGAAGACGGAAATCTGTCTTTTCACAAGAAAGACAAAAATTTCTACATATACTGAACCTTGCTTCTTGGGCAAGAAGATACCGGTGACAGACAAAGTTAAGTACTTAGGTGTAATACTTGACCGGAAATTAAAATGGAGACACCACATAGAGGATAGGATCAACAAGGCACATCGGTGCTGGGCGATATGTAGGAGAACCATAGGCATGAAATGGGGTCTTAGTCCTACTATGACAAATTGGCTTTATAAAAGTGTAATTAGACCAATTCTAGCTTATGCTTCAATAATCTGGTGGACTGCTTTGGACAAAAAGTGTAATATCAAACTACTACAGGGAGTTCAGCGTACATGCTGCTTGAGTATAAGTGGTGCCATGTGTACTACTTCAACCAAGGCTCTGGAAACGTTGCTAGATATTGCACCCATTGAAACATATATAAGATATGAGGCGGCGCTTACAGCCGAACGGCTCTTTACTTTAGGCGAACTGGCCAAAAACGGTTATAGGACACGTCATCAATGTATACTGGACACATTGGAAGGTTATACACATTCATCGGACGTGCCTGATCGCATACCAGACACTGAATATGTCGGAAACTTTGAAACGCTAATCCCAGATAGAATGTCTTGGTCAAGCGGAACATTAGAGCAAATACCAGTAGGAATCCGTTGCTACACGGATGGCTCTAAATTAGGGGACAAAGTGGGTCTGGGGTTCTATATTGAAGACCCAGAAACAGAAATATACCACCGTTTACCTAATCATAACACAAGCTTCCAGGCAGAAGTACGAGCAATAACGGAATGTGTAAATTGGATTAGAATAAATATGGCGCCCACAGGGCTTAATATATTTACCGACAGCCAGAAGGCAATTTGTGCGATATCAGGTGATAGAATTAAATCTAAGACCGTATTGGATTGTAAGAAAGCTTTAACTGAATACTCTCCCAGAGGTAAGGTTCACATCATATGGGTACCAGGCCACTCGGGAGTAATCGGCAACGAAAGGGCGAATGTAATAGCTTTAAAGGGAAGGGAGCTCGATGTAGTTAACCTGACAAACGCAAAACCATTCGACGCAACAAAAGCTGAATTAAAAATATGGATGAGAGAATCCCATAAGGCCTCTTGGAATAATGAAACGGTGGGTAGAACCACAAAGATTCTATGGGGTGACCCTGATGAGAGCAAGACGAGAAATCTTCTCAAAATAAGCATGTCTGAGGTTAGTATGATGGTACGTATTCTCAGTGGACACACAGGATTACGAGCACATCTATACAAAATTGGACGTGCGAATTCAGACGAATTTAGAGCATGTGGAGAGGACAGTGAAACTGTGGAGCACTTTCTTTGCCATTGTCAGGCATTCGTCGAAGTTAGATCCAAGTATCTTGGAAGTGATGTTATTACGGAAATAACATTCTTAACCAACACCGATTGGAAGATTCTTAGGAATTACGTCCAGGAAACTGAGTTTCTGCACATGGAAAAATAATACATTCAGTGAACAATTTTTTCTTTTTTTTTTCTTGAATTGGAGCGCACAACAGGCCCGATAGTGGCCTAGGTGTATTTCTTCGGATTTGATGTAGTATACATCCTCCTATCAACCTAACCTAACCTAACCATTGATTAGTCTAAGGACTAGACTATTAAATAGTCTATAGAATAGACTATTGACTAGTCTATAGAATAGACTATTGACTAGTCTATAGAATAGACTATAGACTAGTCTATAGAATATACTATAGACTAGTCTATAGAATATACTATAGACTAGTCTATAGAATAGACTATAGACTAGTCTATAGAATAGACTATAGACTAGTCTATAGAATAGACTAGTCTATAGAATAGACTATTGACCAGTCTATAGAATAGACTATTGACTAGTCTATAAAATAGACTACTGACAAGTCTTTAGAATAGACTATTGACTAGTCTATAGAATATACTATTGACTAGTCTATAGAATAGACTATTGACTACTCTATAGAATAGACTAGTCTATAGAATAGACTATAGACCAGTCTATAGAATAGACTATTGACTAGTCTTTAGAATAGACTATAGACTAGTCTATAGTATAGACTATTGACTATAGAATATACTATTGACTAGTGTATATAAAAGACTATTGATTAGTCTAAGGACTAGACTATTAAATAGTCTATAGAATAGGCTATTGACTAGTCTATAGAATAGACTAGTCAATAGTCTATAGAATAGACTATAGACTAGTCTGTAGAATAGACTATAGACTAGTCTATAGAATAGACTATAGACCAGTCTATAGAACAGACTATAGACCAGTCTATAGAATAGACTATTGACCAGTCTATAGAATAGACTATTGACTAGTCTATAGAATAGACTATAGACTAGTCTATAGAATAGACTATTGACTAGTCTATAGAATAGACTATTGACTAGTCTATAGAATATACTATTGACTATTCTATAGAATAGACTATTGACTAGTCTATAGAATAGACTATTGAAAAGTCTATAGAATATATTATTGACTAGTCTATAGTATAGACTATTGACTATAGAATATACTATTGGCTAGTGTGTAGAATTGACTATTGATTAGTCTATACACTATTTAATGGTCTATAGAATAGACTACTGACTAGTCTATAGAATAGACTATTGACTAGTTTATAGAATAGACGATTGACAAGTCTATAGTATAGACTATTGACTATAGAATATGCTATTGACTACGGTATAGAATTGACTATTGATTAGTCTATAGACTATTTAATGGTCTATAGAATAGACTATTGACTAGTCTATAGAATAGACTATTGACTAGTTTATAGAATAGACGATTGACAAGTCTATAGTATAGACTATTGACTATAGAATATACTATTGACTAGTGTATAGAATTGACTATTGATTAGTCTATAGACTATTTTATGGTCTATAGAATAGACTATTGACTAGTCTATAGAATTGACTATTGATAGGTCTATAGAATAGACTATTGATTAGTCTATAGAATAGACTATTGAATAGTCTATATATAGACTATTGACTAGTCTATGTATAGACTATTGACTAGTCTATAAAATAGACTATTGACTTGTCTATAGAATAGAATATAGACTAATCTATAGAATAGACCATTGACTCATCTATAGAATAGACTATTAACTAGTCTATAGAATAGACTATTGACAAGTCTATAGAATAGACTGTTGACTACTCTATAGAATAGACTACTGACTAGTGTTTAGAATAGACTATTGACTAGTCTATAGAATAGACTATTGACTAGTCTATAGAATAGACTATTGACTAGTCTATAGAATAGACTATTGACTAGTCTATAGAATAGACTATTGACTAGTCTATAGAATAGACTATAGACTAATCTATAGAATAGGCTATTGACCAGTCTATAGAATAGGCTTTTGACTAGTCTATAGAATAGACTATTGACTAGTCTATAGAATAGACTACATATGTATAGTAGACTTTTAATAGACAATTGACTAGCGTATTAAATGGTTTATGAATTGTGAATTATTGATTAGACTACTGACTAATCTATTTCCTAGTCTACACTATCACCATTGATGGTTCTTTTATAATTCTCTTCATAAATTGAACAACCTTAATTTATATACGTTTCACACCTATTTATTGAGTAGGTACCATTTTTATTTTATTTTATTTGAAATCTATAATTGATTTTTATTTGTTTATACCTATTTTGTGTTGCTTATTTTGTAAATTAAAAATTCATATGAAATATATTGGAGAATTGGTCTATTTGTATTTTGTAAATTGAAAAAATCTACTTTTGTAAAAACTTGTTAACATTTACACACGTATAAAAATATACTAAAATAATATTTTATCACCTATGAAATAATGCATTTTATATGTAATGGAATATAGTTCTGGACAAAACAAAATATTTATACTCGAATTGAAAATTACCAAATTAAATTTATTTAATTTTACATGCATAATAGGAACAAATTCATATTATTTATATTGCAGAACAGACAAACTTATAAACATATTTGTGATTTGTAAATTGTAAATATTAAATTATTATTTTTATCAATATTTTCAATTTACAAACAATTGCCTTTACCCCTGCTATGAATGAGCCCACTTCAAATGTTCAATATTTGATGAAAATATGAGATTTATTATGTCAACAATTGATACATTGAAAATTATAGAAAAAATAAGAAAAAAAAAGAAATAAAATTTACAAAATATTGCAATTTACATATAAATGTATTTATAGTTTTCTTTTATATGTATGTATACGTGCATATGTTTAAGTGTGAATATTTAAATGCATATAAATTTATTGTTAAAATAAATAACAATATGATGTTGTAAATAAACAAAAATGAAAAAAAAACATTTTAGATTTTGCAATATTGTAAATATACCATTATTGTCAAATAAATATATCAGAGATAATAAATATTTCAAGGACTTTTAGTATTGACTAAAATAAATCTAATTTTTGGATAAACCGGATGTTACTCATACCCACACGCAGACACTGAGTTATTGTGCTTAACTTGTATTTAGTACATGTGTATGAATCAATAGTTACGAGCAATAATCGCTTATGTTATACATAGATGTATATCCATTTTAACAAATTCTTGACTATATTCAAGACTATAGACTGAACTATAGTCAAGATTATAGACTAGGCCATAATCAAGCCTATACATTAGGCTATAGTAAAGACTATAGACTGGACTATAGTCAACACTATAGACTGGACTATAGTCAATACTATAGACTGGCCCATAGCCAAGACTTGTATATAGCCAAGACTATAGACTGAACTATAGTCAAGATAATAGACTAGCCTATAGACTAGGCTATAGTAAAGACTATAGACTGAACTATAGTCAACACTATAGACTGAACTATAGTCAATACTATAGACTGTTGTACAACCAAGACTATAGACTGGTCTATAGCCAAGACTGTAGACAGGCCTATAACCAAGACTATATATATATATAAGACTATATTATGGTCTATAAAGACTATACACTGAAGACTATAGTCAAGACTGTAGACTAGTCTATAGTCAAGACTATAGAATGATCTATAGTCAAGACTATAGACTGGTCTATAGTCAAGACTATAGACTGATCTATAGTCAAGACTATAGACTGGTCTATATTCAAGACTATAGACTGGTCTACAGTCAAGACTATATAGACTGGTCTATAGTCAAGACTATAGACGGGTCTATAGTCAAGACTATAGACGGGTCTATAGTCAAGACTATAGACGGGTCTATAGTCAAGACTATATAGACTGGTCTATAGTCAAGACTATATAGACTGGTCTATAGTCAAGACTATATAGACTGGTCTATAGTCAAGACTATAGACAGGTCTATAGTCAAGACTATAGACCGGTCTATAGTCAAGACTATAGACCGTTCTATAGTCAAGACTATAGACCGGTCTATAGTCAAGACTATAGACTGGTCTATAGTCAAGACTATAGACTGGTCTATAGTCAAGACTATAGACTGGTCTATAGTCAAGACTATAGACTGGTCTATAGTCAAGACTATAGACTGGTCTATAGTCAAGACTATAGACTGATCAATAGTCAAGACTACAGATTGGTCTATAGTCAAGACTATAGACTGGTCTATTGTTGAAACTATTTCAAAATTTCACCCCCAGTATAGTCAAGACTATAGACTAGTCTATAGTCAAGACTGTAGACTAGTCTATAGTCAAGACTGTAGACTAGTTTATAGTCAAGACTGTAGACTAGTCTATAGTCAAGACTATAGAATGGTCTATAGTCAAGACTATAGACTGGTCTATAGTCAAGACTATAGACTGGTCTATAGTCAAGACTATATAGACTGATCTATAGTCAAGACTATAGACTGGTCTATAGTCAAGTCTATAGACGGGTCTATAGTCAAGCCTATAGACGGGTCTATAGTCAAGACTATAGACGGGTCTATAGTCAAGACTATAGACAATAATATATATAATAGTCAATACTATAGACTGGTCTATAGTCAAGACTATAGACTGGCTCATAGCCAAGACTTGTCTATAGCCAAGACTATAGACTGGACTATAGTCAAGATAATAGACTAGGCTATAGTCAAGCCTATAGACTAGGCTATAATAAAGACTATAGACTGAACTATAGTCAACACTATAGACTGAACTATAGTCGATACTATAGACTGGTGTATAACCAAGAGTATAGACTGGTCTATAGCAAAGACTATAGACAGGCCTATAACCAAGACTATATATAAATAAGACTATATTATGGTCTTTAAAGACTATACACTGAAGACTATAGACTAGTCTATAGTCAAGACTATAGACTGGTCTATAGTCAAGACTATAGACTGGTCTATAGTCAAGACTATAGACTGGTCTATAGTCAAGACTATAGACTGGTCTATAGTCAAGACTATAGACTGGTCTATAGTCAAGACTATAGACTGGTCTATAGTCAAGACTATAGACTTGTCTATAGTCAAGACTATAGACTTGTCTATAGTCAAGACTATAGACTGGTCTATAGTCAAGACTATAGACTGGTCAATAGTCAAGACTATGTAGACCGGTCAATAGTCAAGACTACAGATTGGTCTATAGTCAAGACTATAGACTGGTCTATTGTTGAAACTATTTCAAAATTTCACCCCCAGTATCACCTATTTCACTACCCACTTTTCTATTTCTATCACAAAAAAAATCATCACTAACTTATTTACATTTTATTGTTTAAAAACGATTCCACTTCATTTATGATTTACAATTTATATATACTTTTTCTTCATTTAACTCCTACTTTCATTGTAATGCCTTAAAAATTTCATCATGAATAATAATAAGTTTAATTTCAAGACGAGTTGTATTGTGTGACAAGTACTTAATGTTTCAAATAACACCTCCCCACTTCCCACTTCATTGCACTCTGTTGAATGGAAATGTTTTCGTTATGACAAACTGGCATATTTTGTCAGACACCTTTCAAGATTTATGGTTAATAAACCTCTCTCGTTTATATAAACTCTTCGCCACCTCTTCTGTATGTCTTACGACGTGATATAATCGCCATCAGTCTTTAGTTTAATTATAAATTTCTCTACTGTTTTTTATAGTTTTTAATCAAACATACGCTTATGAAATTTACGAAAATAATAACATTTTATACAAAAAATTAAAAAAGGAATAGTCATTATGTAGAGTGGTTGGTAGTGGCAGTGAAGAAGTGTGACCACAAGGAATGTGTGTTTTGGGTGACAGTTAGTGCCTACGAAGCATTAATTTGATAGTGTAAAAAATCTCGCTTTATACCAGACGCATAAAGTGTACTGTTTTAGGGTCACCCTAATGTACAAATATGTATATTTTTTATAATCATTCTATATAGAATTCTATAATCTATAATTGATTTTTATTTGTTTATACCTATTTTGTTTTGCTTATTTTGTAAATTAAATATTCATATGAAATATATTGGAAAATTGGTCTATTTGTATTTTGTAAATTGAAAAAATCTACTTTTGTAAATACTTGATAACATTTACACACGTACATATAACACTCTATTATAGAAATGCACTAAAATAATATTTTATCACTGCAATTAATATGTATGTATGTAATATAGTTTTTGGCAAAAAAAACAAATTATTCATGAACAAATTCATATTACAGCAAGAGGTGGGCACCATTAACAGCACTGAGGCAGTTTTTTGGTACCTGGTTATGTACGAAATCGGTGAAACCCTCAAAGAAGTTACCCACCGAAATACTGCTCTAATACTCAATACTA
>NW_023995811.1:0-35000 GCF_015586225.1 Lucilia sericata
AACATTGCTAGTACTTGCTAATGATGCTTTGGGTACTGTCTTAGGTGTTTTAGTGTCCTTGTCTAACTAACTAACTAACTACTAACTACAACTAACTAACTAACTAACTAACTAACTAACTACTAACTAGACTAACTAACTACTAACTAACTAACTAACTAACTAACTAACTACTAACTAACTAACTACTAACTAACTAACTAACTAACTAACGTAACAACTACTAACTAACTACGTAACTAACTCTAACTAACTACTAAGCTAACTAACTAACTAACTAACATACTAACTTACTACTAACTACTAACTACTAACTAACTAACTACTAACTAACTAACTAACTACACTAACTAACCACTAACTAACTAACTAACTAACTAACTAACTACTAACTAACTACTAACTACTAACTACTAACTACTAACTAACTAACTAACTAACTAACTACTAACTTAAATACTAACTAACTAACTAACTACTAACTAACTAACTACTAACTAACTAACTAACTAACTAACTAACTAACTAACTAACTAACAACTAACTAACTACTAACTACTAACTAACTAACTAACTACACTAACTAACTAACTAACTAACTACTAACTAACTAACTAATAACTAACTAACTACTAACTAACTAACTAACTAACTAACTAACTAACTAACTACTAACTAACTACTAACTAACTACTAACTACTAACTAACTAACTAACTAACTAACACTACTAACTAACTAACTAACTAACTAACTAACTAACTAACTAACTAACTAACTAACTAACTAACTAACTAACTAACTAACTAACTAACTAACTAACTACTAACTAACTAACTACTACTAACTAACTAACTAACTAACTAACTAACTAACTAACTAACTACTACTAACTACAACTAACTAACTACTAACTAACTAACTAACTAACTAACTAACTAACTAACAACTAACTAACTAACTAACTAACTAACTACTAACTAACTAACTAACTAACTAACTAACTAACTAACTAACTACTAACTAACTACTAACTAACTAACTAACTAACTAACTAACTAACTAACTAACTAACTAACTAACTAACTAACTAACTAACTACTAACTAACTAACTAACGAACTAACTACTAACGAACTAACTAACGAACTAACTAACTAACTAACTAACTAACTAACTAACTAACTAACTAACTAACTGACTAACTAACTAACTAACTGAACATTTCTTTTTTTTTATAGAAAACATTTGGAAAATTTTTCTTTTGCAATTTTTCTATTTTTATAGAACACTTTCCAAAAAAAAATTTTAGAAAATTTTTGAAACGTTTTTCGTTTTATTAAACAGTTTCTAAGAATTCCCTTTTATAGAAATATTTTCAAGAAATATTTCAAGATTTTTATATAAAATATATGAAAATTTCTCTCTTTTTATAGAAAATTTTCAACAAAATCCCATTTTTACAGAAAAATGTTTCGAACGTTTCTCGTTTTATTAAACAGTTTCTAAGAATTCCCTTTTATAGAAAAATTTTAAAGATTTCCCAGCAAAAACACGGTAGTGACTTGCACTCAACAACTCACAACGACTACTACATACCGCCTGCATTACTTAATATGAGCATAATAATAACTTATAAATAATATATTATGTAAGTACTTACTTTTTAGCCTTGACAAACTTTTAACAAACTAAACAATAATATCTTTTGTAAATTTTTTTCTCATAAAATAATTAACTATTTAGTAGTTAGTACTTACATAACTTCATATTTGTAAGCGAGCGTGGTAAGCACTTGCTTTCAATGTCAGCCCCGTGTTATAATAACGACTTAAAATGCTATTGTGTAAGTACATTTGAGCATTTTAACCCCTTAGTTTTTAATATAAGTTTTTGTTAATGCATTAAACTTGATTTTTACTCACTTTCAAGTATATTTTAATCTAAATTACAGAGTGAGATCAATAAAAGCTCATAATTTCTTTTTCTTACACTAAAACACAAAATTATTTTTAATAACTTTTTACTACTTACAACAATGACTCTTAAAAATCAGCATTAAAATTTAAGAATTTTCCTTAGAGCAACATAAAATGTTGAACACCTCTCAAACACGACACGACAACAGCAAACAAGGGAAATAAAAAAAAAACTCCAGCTAATGGAGAAACACATCACAGTCACACATTTATACTTATGATGAAGCAATAACTGTAATTTAGAATCATCTCAATCACTCTCAAACATACATGAAACACAATAAATGAAAAACAAAATCTGCTAAAAGAAACAAGTCAAAGAAATATGAAAACTTTGATGCATTAGGATGACGTCAGTAATTTAAACTTGACAATTGGTGGAGTTTTAGAGTTTGATTTAGAACTTTAGGAAAACCAAATACAAAATAATATAAATTACAAAAGCTTTATATAGAAAAAACTTTCAAAATAATAGGAGCCATCCTATTATACCAGTAAAAAGTCTTAAAGTTACAAAAAAAAATATTCAACTAACTTTGTTTTTCTGTTGTTGTCATTAAGTAACAACAAATACTTACCTAACCCTTCATATCTTTTTAAAACTTTATACCCTTTTTATCCTTTAGAATCTAAGACTCATATTTTATCAACTAAAATATACGTTGTTGGCCAGAACGTCCCTTGCCTCTAGAATCACCGGAATATTTCCACAATTTTTACAGACATTTTTAATGGAACAAAAAACATGCTATATATATCATTGTCATCATCATCAACGCCGACAGCGGCAATGAGGTGTTTGTTATGAAATTACTTATTATAATGAAGATTTAATGTAAAATTACAGAATACAACTGTGTTTCTGTCAATGTAAGTGTAATAATTTTTTTTTGTGAATATTTACTAGGTTTTTCATATTAAGGAAAATTTTTGGGAAATTTTTGGAAAATAGAAAAAAATGTTGGTTTTTTGAAGTTCATACAAAATTGTCAAAAGTTTCCCTTTTTTAAAAAATTATCGAAAAATTTAAATAATTTTAGATAATATTTGAAAATTGTCTGTCCGTCTGTCTGTCTATCTGTCTGTTGGTCTGTCTGTCTGTCTGTCTGTCTGTCTGTCTGTCTGTCTATCTATCTGTTGGTCTGTCTGTGTGTCCATGTAAACGTTGTGAGCAGGCTACAGCTCGCAATTCTTAAAATAATTTGATGAAATTTGAAACATGATCTTCTTTTGTCCCAAAGACGAAACCTATTGAAAATGTTTTAAATCGGCTTGGTTCGCCAAGACCCCATACAACCGTACCACTCGAATAAGGCTTTTAAATTCATAAATATGTTAAAGGTTCTTGTATCTCTCTAAAAATCGACAAAACTTTGTTTTATATAAGTCTAAATGATATTGTCAATTTTCATAATGATTGGGGTTTATTTGACCCTAGTCCCCATACAAAGACCCCTTCAGAAAATTCACTTATAAACGCTAATATCATGATGAAATTCTGTATAAATAACTTCAATGTAGACGTAAATCCCACTATAAAAAATTGATAGGGATAGGCCTATATTAAAATCCTGCCCTCATAGAACTCTTAAAAAATCTTAAAAAAATTTAGGAAAATTAAACGTTTATGAGAAATTTTCGGAAATTTCTCTTTTTTATAGAAAAATTTTCAGAAAATGTCTCTTTTTTATAGAAACATTTTCAGAAAATGTCTCTTTTTTATAGAAAATTTTCGGAAAATTTCTATTTTTTATAGAAAATTTTCGGAAAATTTCTATTTTTTATAGAAAATTTTCGGAAAATTTCTATTTTTTATAGAAAATTTTCGGAAAATTTCCCTTTTTTATAGAAAATTTTCGAAAATTTCCCTTTTTTATAGAAAATTTTCGAAAATTTCCCTTTTTTATAGAAAATTTTTCCCTTTCTCTTTTCCCTTTTCTCTTTTTATAGAAAATTTTTGGAAAATTTCTGTTTTTATAGAAAATTTCTCTCTTTTATAGAAAATTTTTAGAAAACTTCACTTTGTATAAAAAATGTTCGGAAAATTTCTGTTTTTGTAGAAAATTTTTGGAAATTTTTTTTTTTTATAGAAAATATTTGAAAAATGTCTCTTTTTATAGAAAATTTTCAGAAAATGTCTCTTATTATAGAAAATTTTCAGACAATGTCTCTTATTATAGAAATTTTTCAGAAAATTTCTCTTATTATAGAAATTTTTCAGAAAATATCTCTTATTATAGAAAATTTTCAGAAAATTTCTCTTTGTATAAAAAATGTTCGGAAATTTTTTTTTTATAGAAAATTTTTTATAAAGAAAATTTTTAGAAAATTTCTCTTTTTATAGAAAATTATCTGAAAATTTTTTTTATAGAAAATTTTTGGAAAATTTCTCTTTTCATAGAAAATTTATTTTTTCATAGAAAATTTTTGGAAAATTTATCTTTTTAGAAAAAAATTTTCGGAAATTTTTCTTTTTATAGAAAATTTTCGGAATATTTTTATTTTTATAGAAAATTTTTGGAAAATTTCTCTATTTATAGGAAATTTTTGGAATATTTTTTAGAAGATTTTTGTTTTTGGAAAATTTCGTAAAATTTATTGTGTATTTTATAGCAGTTTGTCTCCTTTTATAAAAACCCTCTATTTCTTACACCTAAATTTATAATTTAGTAGTTGAATTTTTTTATCTTAAACGTTTTTTACGACAAGTGTCATTTAATGCTTGAGAGCCAAGAAATTGAGATGTTTAAAAAGAGAAAGAAATGAAGTGAATCTTAGGAATTATACATTTAATGTAACTGTTATTGTTCGAAAATTTTGTTTGCATACATAAGATTTTACTTGAATGCTGGTTTACACCACTGACTGACGCTGAGTATTTGCACATTAGGGTGGCATTGCAAGGATACTTTTTCTGTATTTACAAAACTAAAATATAATTATTATAAAGAATTGAAATACTTAGTTTTTTTTGAGGGGACCACCTTAATTTAAGTTTATATCAAATGTATCATTTATACATTTTATTTCCCTGTCACTTTACATATTTTTATAAACATTTTACTCACACGAGTATTTTATATATTTTTTTTTTTTCAACATTTCTCTGTTTGGTATATCTTGTTTCCGGAAGATTTCATAATTGAATTCGAAATATACAAATGAAATTTCATGGAAAATCAGGTACATATGTACAGGAAATTAAAATCAAAACGGAAAAATCTAATTGATGTTTAAATAAAAATACAAAAAGAAAAATGTTGGAAAAAATTATTGATTACCAATAACTAACTTTATAATAATTTGCTTTAATTAGTTTTAAATAACTATTATACATTATATATATATTTTTATTTAACATTTATTAAACAAATATTAAATCCCTGAAATCCACCCTCTGGCTCATGTCCTTAAATCTCTATAATTACCCTGAAAATCTGTGTGATATCTACAGCAATCATTTCAGTCCAATTATAAACAATTGAAATATCACAACCACACAACAACACCATATGTCAAAACAACAAACATTACCATTTCCTATATACATACAGCTACAAATAGTATTTAATTAAAATAGTATTCAAAAATTAATATTAATTATACGCCATGTTGTTCAGCTCACAACTTAAAATCCACTTCAATTATTACAACCAAAAGCTGTCTGTGAATAATTTGTTTAAACAAAAAATGGTATTCGTATCAGATTTTTGCTCATTTCATTTGTCTGAAGTATTATTAATCCATTATATATCACAGTTGGCAAAAAAAAAAAATAAATCAAATAACTTTGATTTCAGCGCGCACAGACAAATAAAACATCCGGCTAAAAAAATGATGACAGCACGTCTACTAAGCGGTCAGAATTTCAAATTAAAATGTTATAAAAAGTTATGTCTTCTTTTGCGATGTCAGCGTGGGGCGGCGATATGAAAACAAACAACGCACACACGTACAATTAGATTTTCAGATTTTCTTATAAATTTTGATTTGATTTGCGGGTTCTAAGTAAAAATCTGATGAAAACCAACAACAGAGACGATGGTAAGAGTGAAACATGATTAAATTATAGACCATTTTGTCATTACAAATGAAAGTACATTAGAAATGTATGAAATTCAAACAAATGTTATAAATGTTAATGCCAAATAATGACGACTGCCAGTAATAATGTTCTATTATTTCTTCAGTTTTGCGGTGGCGTTATTAAATTTAAAGACAATTTGCTACAAAAGTAAAGCCGTTGGTTGCTTCTATGAATAAACATTTAATATCATGACAATTACATTATACTAGTGGGATTTTCATTGTTTTTAATATGTTTAACTTTAAGGTTATTTAAGGGAGCTAAAAGCTTTTAAAGTCAAATTGTTATAAGAATAAAAAGATAAAACAAGTAAGTATATTAGGGTGGTTTCAATAACCTAGAGGAAAATTTTTGAAAATTTTTATTTCTATAGAAATTTTCCATAAGAAATATTCTTTTTTTTAGAAAATTTTCGGAAATTTCTAGAAAGTATATATATATAATGGATCCTTATAGGTAGCGGAGTCGATTTAGCCATGTACGTCTGTCCTTCCGTCTGTCTGTTCGTCTGTATGTTTGTTGAAATCAATTTTGTGAAGACCCCAGATATCTTTGAACCCAAATCTTTAACAATTCTGTCACACATGTTTTCGAGAAGTTTCCTATTTAAAATCAGCAAAATCAGTGTATAAATAATGAAGATATGAGCAATAATTTGATTTTTATATGAAAAATATATCTTTTGTATAGAAAAATTTCGGAAATTTCTATAAAGTATATATATTATGGATCCTTGTAAGTAGCTGAGTCGATTTAGCCATGTCTGTCTGTCTGTCTGTCTGTCTGTCTGTCTGTCCGTCTGTCTGTCTGTCTGAAATCAATTTTATGAAAACCCCAAATCTTCAACAATTGCCCAGATATCTTCGGGACCCAAATCTTCAACAATTCTGTTAGACATGCTTTCGAGAAGTTTCCTATAAAACGGTCCATAAAAAACGAAGATATGAATGAGCAAAAATCCGAGACAACCTCTGAACATTTTATCAAAAATTGAGATTTTTAATGCATGCTGAGACAGAAATTATAAACAAGCAACAACAACAAGGAATAATTGTGTTCTTCTACTTGCTTGTTTATAAAAACAAAGCAAAGAAATAACAACACGTTACAAATGAAGCAGTGTGTTGTTATAAAAATATGAAATTAACATTCAATTAAGTATAAAGAGACCGGATTAAGGGAAGGGGACTTTGTGGTACTTTTTCGTTCTTCAAAAGGTACTTTTTTAATTTTTTGAGGACCTATAAAAGGGAATTTTTGGTAGATTTTCGGTCCTCAAAAGATACTTTTTGAATTTTCTATAATATTGAACTTAGAAATATGAAATTAAGCATTTAGAGCCTGGATTAAGTGAGAACCTATAAAAGTGAACCTTTTGGTACCTTTCCGTTCTTCTAAAGGTACGTTTTGATTTTTCTATAATATTGAACCTAGAAACTATTGATCGACTGAATAGAGGAGACTATAGTCAAATAGTGGAGACTTTAGTCGAGACTATACACGAAACAAACACTAACTTTATAGTCAAAGCTATGACAGACTCTATAGTTGACTTCATAAATAGTCCATAGTGGAGGCTATAGACGAGAATATAGTCTACGTAAGAGTAGAGTCTATAAACGAAGCTATAGTCGACTCCATAGCATAAACTATAATCGACTTTATAGTCTCAGCTATAGCAGAGTCGAGAATATACTCGAAAAAAACGCTAACTTTATAGTCAAAGCTATGGCAGACTCTACAGTTGAGTTTATAGTCCATAGTGGAGTCTATAAACGAGACTATAGTCAACATAAGAGTCGAGTCTATAGTAGAGTCCATAGCATGAACTATAAAAGACTTTATAGTCTCAGATATAGCAGAATCTCTTGTCGAGACTATAGTCGACTAAGTAGTCTACTCTATAGAAAAGACTTTCATCGAATCTACACAATAGTCAAGACTATAGCAGAGTTTCTTGTCGAGACTATAGTCGACTAAGTAGTCCACTCTATAGAAAAGACTTTCATCGATTCTACACAATAGTCAAGACTATATTCGACTCAATAGTCAAGGCTATATAATAGACTCAGTAAGTAAAGACTCGAGTATTGACTATAAAGTCGAGTATAGAGTGTGCAATAGCTTTGACTACAAAATCGAGGTTATAGTCGATTTTATATCGAAGCTATTGCACACTCTATGGTCGATTTTATATTCAATAGTCGAGGCTTTAGTTGGCTCTATGATCTATAGTGAACTTTATAGCTGAAATTTTCATTAGACCTCATTTTGTACTCACCTATGTTTTCCATAATTATTATTTATTTTTTTTTGTCAAAAACTTCTATAACACCTCTGTTCAAAACAACTTCTAAAAACAAGTATGTATGTATAGTTGAGCATGGTCGACCATATAATAAAGTATTTAATTTGATTTTTACCCTTAATTCCGTAATATTTTCACTTATTGTTAACAAAAAAAGGAATTTTCTACAAGAGGGCTTATATGGGGATGATGGTAAATAAGGGCCTATACTTATAAATGTTGGTAGAGGAATTTCCATCTACATCAAAGTTATTTATGTAGAATTTCATTGTGTTATTAGTGTTTATAAGTGAATTTTGACCTTCAAATCATTTTCCAACGGGGAGGGTCAATTGATGCCCCATCATTACAAAATTCAACAATGTCATTTAATCTTCTATAAAACTAAATTTTACCGATTTTTATTGACATACAGTAACTTTTAACATAATTATGAACTCAAAAGACCTATTCAGGGGTTAAGGTTGTATGGGGGCTAAGCATAGATCGATAATAGATCGATTTCAACCAGTTTCAATAGCGTTTGTCTTTGGGTCGAAAGAAGAGTATGTGACAAGCTTTTCATCGACACACAGACAGAAAGACAGACAGACAAACAGACAGACATACGGACGGAAAGAAATATCTAAATCTATCTATCTATCTTTACATCGACACATAGACAGAAAGACAGACAGAAAGAAAGACAGACTAACAAACAGAATGACAAACAGAAAGACAGACAGAAAGACAGACAGACAGAAAGACAGACAGACAGACAGACAGACAGACAGACAGACAGACAGACAGATAGACAGACAGACAAACAGACAGACAGACGGACAGACAAACAGAAAGACAGACAGGCAGAGAGACGGACGGAAATATCTAAATCAACTCAGAAAGTGATTCTGAGCCGACACAGAAAGACAGACAGACAGACGGACGGAAGGAAATATCTAAATCAACTCAGAAAGTGATTCTGAGCAGATTGGTTACAAACATCAGCACAAACGTATATTACCCACCCCACTATAGTAGTGTAGAATATAAATATGCCGCAATTTGTGTAAAACCACAAATTGTATATTAAAAAAAATCCAAAAATAAAACAATAACTAATGCAAAATTTATTCATAAAACACATGTGTTTCGGTTGGCTTTTGTCTCGATCTTTTTTTTTTTCTTCTTTAAAATGCCAATCATTTTCATTTATATCACACGCATTGAATAGATTTTAAGCATTTTATTAATAAAAAAAAAATTGTTTTCTATACGACAACCAGCTATTGTCCTTGTAAAAATATTCATGGTTTCATTTTTTTCAATATTGAAATAATGTTGCCTTATCTATGAATCTATTGTTGTGTGTTGGAATTATAATAATAACAAAAGAGGATACAATGTAAAGTAAATTGTTAAAATGACGTGGCTGGTATATATAATATTAGATAGCAGTACTTTTGAAGAAAAAAAGTAAATAAATTGGAAATAAAAGGATTACAGAGAAAATATAGCATAGAAAAGTAAAGAATATTAAAAAAATTTTATTTAATATTACAAAAATAGAATATAAAATTTGGCAAAATTTAAAAAAAAATTATATTGAAATTGTATGATTCATGATTTGATATCCTAGTCCTTGTACTACAATAAAAATTCTCTAAATATTGCATACATATCCTCTACAAAATGGAAAATTATTACATATTTTTACCACAACAATTAACTCTACAAATAATGTTGTCGTCCTGTATCCTGAAATTAAAAATAGATAAATAAATACAAAATCGTCAGTCCAGCAACAACCACTTATATAAGTGTGCGTATTACATTTAATTAATGTGAAAGTTTTGTTATATACTTTTTTTTATGTCTTCTATTTAAACATTAATTACAGTTGTTAACAATGACAACCGACCAACCAACCAACCCACAACAAATAAAATACCTTTTTTGCAACAATTATTTGCTTTTATTTAGATAATAACAATTGTATATGAGGCACGTGAGTAAACGAAAAAAAACGGTAGAAAACATGACAATGTCCTGTTTAATTTCAATGAGGGTCTAAATTGTGATTATTTGGTGAATACAGGTGTATGTCACCACTGCTGGCCTCCTTCAAACAAAAAAAAATGACAAAAACATTTAACCATCATAAACTAAACCTTTTTTCAATGAGATTCTTTCTCTTTTTTTTTTTTTTGGTCAAGTATCCACTTGATGTCCCCTTTTGAAAAAAAAAAATATTTCTAGGGGTTTAAATAGGAACAATTTTGAACATAAACTAATTTAATATGTCATAACAACCCCCGAAAGGGAGGAGTGAATGGCTTTCATTGATTCTTAAATTCTTTTTTTCATAGAGAATTTGTCTTTCTTATAGAACATTTTTGAAATATTCCTCTCCAGTTAAACAAAGTTTTTAAAAGTTAAATTTAATTTCTGGAAAATTTTCAAAAACAATTTTTAATAAAGAATCACTTCCTGGATCGATTAAGACAAATCCTTACATCCGTTTATCCATCCATCCATCGCAAGGTACAAACCGAAATTTTCAAGAGACTAATGAAAAGCACTCATCTTTTTATAGAAATTTTTCTGAAATTTCTCTTTTTTCTCTTTTTATTAAAACTTCTCATTTTATAGAACATTTTCGGAAACTTCTCATTTTATAGAAAATTTTCGTAAAATTTCTCTTCTTATAAAAAATTTTCGAAAATTTCTCTTTTTATAGAATATTTTCGAAAATTTCTCTTTTTATAGAATATTTTCGAAAATTTCTCTTTTTATAGAAAATTTTCGGAAATTTCTCTTTTTAGAGAACATTTTCGGAAATTTCTCTTTTTAGAGAACATTTTCGGAAATTTCTCTTTTTATAGAACGTTTTCGGAAATTTCTCTTTCTAGAGATCATATTCGGAAATTTCTCTTTTTATAGAACGTTTTCGTAAAATTCTCTTTTTATAGAACATTTCGGAAAATTCTCTTTTTATAAAAAATTTTCGAAAATTTCTCTTTTTATAGAACATTTTTTGAAATTTCTCTTTTTATAGAACGTTTTCGGAAATTTCTCTTTCTAGAGATCATATTCGGAAATTTCTCTTTTTATAGAACGTTTTCGTAAAATTCTCTTTTTATAGAACATTTCGGAAAATTCTCTTTTTATAAAAAATTTTCAAAAATTTCTCTTTTTATAAAACATTTTCGAAAATTTCTCTTTTTATAGAACATTTTCGGAAATTTCCCTTTTTAAGAACATTTTTGGAAATTTCTCTTTTTAAAAAACAATGTTGGAAATTTCTCTTTTAATAGAAAATTTTCGGAAATTTCTCTTCTTATAGAAAGAACATTTTTTTAATTTCTCTTTTTATAGAAATTTTTCGGAAATTTCTCTTTATATAGAAAATTTTCGGAAAATTCTTTTTTTTATAGAAAATTTTTTTAATTTCTCTTTTTATAGAAATTTTTCAAAAATTTCTCTTTTTATAGAATATTTTCGAAAATTTCTCTTTTTATAGAAAATTTTCGGAAATTTCTCTTTTTAGAGAACATTTTCGGAAATTTCTCTTTTTAGAGAACATTTTCGGAAATTTCTCTTTTTATAGAACGTTTTCGGAAATTTCTCTTTCTAGAGATCATATTCGGAAATTTCTCTTTTTATAGAACGTTTTCGTAAAATTCTCTTTTTATAGAACATTTCGGAAAATTCTCTTTTTATAAAAAATTTTCGAAAATTTCTCTTTTTATAGAACATTTTTTGAAATTTCTCTTTTTATAGAACGTTTTCGGAAATTTCTCTTTCTAGAGATCATATTCGGAAATTTCTCTTTTTATAGAACGTTTTCGTAAAATTCTCTTTTTATAGAACATTTCGGAAAATTCTCTTTTTATAAAAAATTTTCAAAAATTTCTCTTTTTATAAAACATTTTCGAAAATTTCTCTTTTTATAGAACATTTTCGGAAATTTCCCTTTTTAAGAACATTTTTGGAAATTTCTCTTTTTAAAAAACAATGTTGGAAATTTCTCTTTTAATAGAAAATTTTCGGAAATTTCTCTTCTTATAGAAAGAACATTTTTGGAAATTTCTCTTTTTATAGAAATTTTTCGGAAATTTCTCTTTATATAGAAAATTTTCGGAAAATTCTTTTTTTTATAGAAAATTTTTTTAATTTCTCTTTTTATAGAAATTTTTCAAAAATTTCTCTTTTTATAGAATATTTTCGAAAATTTATTTTTTTATAGAACATTTTCGAAAATTTCTCTTCATATAGAACATTTTCGAAAATTTCTCTTTTTATAGAACATTTTCGAAAATATATATTTTTGAAGGTAATTTTCGGAAACTTCTTCTCTTTTAATAGAAAATTTTCGGAAATTTCTCTTTTTATAGAAAATTTTCGAAAATTTCTCTTTTTATAGAATATTTTCGAAATTTCTCATTTCTATCTTTTTCGAAAATTTCTCTTTCTATAAAAAATTTTCAGAAATTGTCACTTTTTGTAGGATTTTTTTTTTCATAAAACATTTTCGTAAATTTCTCTCTTTATAGAAGAAAACTCGAATATGTGAAAAATTATCTATAAATTAAATTTAAGCTCAAATCAATTGTAGTTATTATTTTAAACAAATATGAAAAATAAAATCAATATTTTCCCTATTACAAACATTATTACACCCACATTCTTAACATATCCATATCCATATCCACTTAAATAATTTCATTTAAATTTTCTCAAGAAAAAGAAAAAGAAAATATAAAATAATAAATTACACACATATTTATTTAAAAGCAAACTTCTACTGTATGTAAGTATTTCTGTGTTTGTGTGACTTGGTTTTGTCCTATATATTTATTTTAATAATTCACTTAAATAACCTTCTTTTAGATTCCTCTCTGGCGGTCTTTTCTCTATACTTTAGTAGTATTTGTATATATTTCTGTTTTCATTTTCTGTTGTTGTTTTTCCATTTCCACAAATGTCATTAGCATTAACAACCAAAGTGAAACAATTTCCATTGACTACACACACACCAACAGCAACAGCAATAACATCTGTTGCCATTCGATTTTACTTTTTCCACTCATTCATTCATTCATTCACTCAGTCAGTCATTCACTCAGTCATTCGTTCATTCATTCAGTCGTTTATTCATTCATGCAGTCATTTACACAGTACGCAATTTTCAACTGATTGACAATGGAAAAACAACAATGCACACAGTGCAGAGCAGGAACTGTTGCGAAAAAAGCCAAGTACATTCATACAATGTATTTTTCATTGTAAAAATGTATAAATATAGTTAAATATTGACGCATATACAAACTTTTTGAGGAGGCACATTGACAAGTCATTATTATTATCATTTTTTTTTTAATTTTCCAGAAATTTATAAAAATTTTCATACAAAATTTGAAGGATAAAGAGGTGGACAAATAACATTTCGGTCTCTTTAAGAACAACCACTCCATGTAAGAAACACCTTTCAAATTGTTTGCAATTAAAATAACTTTTCTATCTTCCCTCGCATTCTAGTTAAACCTCCATCCTTACATACATATCTACTACGAACAGATGCAACAAAAGAAAAACAATCATTACATTAAATGCAAAATGTATGTCGATATGTCTGTCAATATATTTGCAAATACTAACATTAGTTAGTAACTACATTTCATTGACAAATACAATCACAATGCCAAACACAGTTACTCCCACAACACAAATTACAGTTGAGCCTCAGAGAACAAGTTTTTCTTAGATTATGAAACTTTCACAAGATCAATCGAAAGGGGCTTTTTAATGCAATCGTTCAAAAAGAAATGAAAAAAAATTAAATCTGTCAATTTTCGGAAATTTCTCTTTTTATACACAATTTTCGGAAATTTCTCTTTTTATAAACAATTTTCGGAAATTTCTCTTTTTATAGAAAATTTTCAGAAATTTCTCTTTTTAAGACAATTTTTGGAAATTTCTCTTTTTATAGAAAATTTTTGAAAATTTCTCTTTTTATAGACAATTTTCGAAAATTTCTCTTTTTATAGACAATTTTCGGAAATTTCTCTTTTTATAGAAAACTTTCGGAAATTTCTCTTTTTATAGAAAACTTTCGGAAATTTCTCTTTTTATAGAAAATTTTCGAAAATTTCTCTTTTTATAGAAAATGTTCGGAAAAATTCTCATTTAACTTGCACTTAGAGGACAAACTGTTTCTGCAGCAATTTATTCGCTATTACAACATTTAACAATAGCAAAATACTATTGTCAGTAGAAGTGTCTGTTAAATGAATGTCTTAAGTTTAAGGGTTTTCAATTAATACGTATTATTTTTTATAAACTAAATTCCACAGAAAATTTAGTTGTTCGTAGATTATTCGTGGAAGACACACAATAATGTTCATTTTATTATTGGATTTTCTGAATGACAAACAAATTGCTTGACAATTGCAGTTGTTGTCACCTACAAACAAAATACATAAGAACAATACCTACACTTCTAAGACAACAATAAAATTTAATATTGGTTAAATGTAACTTTGTGCTAAGGCACAATGGGACGTTTAAACAACTTTCTGAACTTCGGAATTTGAGTATAGAACACTGAAGAACGAAATTTTAACTTGAAAATTTAGTTTTCCTCATTACGCCATCAATTAAATCTAAAACCATTTTCTCCGCCACAACTGTTTGCGTTACAGTGTCGTCTCACGTTTTAGATTTATATTTAGCACGTTCTATAAACTTATTAGGGCGCCACATAACATACACTTTATATATCCTATTAACAGAGTCTGCCGACAAATTATCTAAAGTGATTTGCACCCACAGGATATCGCCTTAATATGTCTGTCTATTTGTATATGTAAAGGACAATAAAAAATAATAAATGTGTTTTTGTATTTAACCAACCATGGCTTTTGATCCTAAAGCGTGCATGAACATAAACAATGGTGCACTATGTTATGAGTGATGAAATTTTGTGATGAAATAGTTATAATCTATACAATAGCCTGAACTACGGAATAATAGAATAGACTGGATTATAGACCATTAACTGGACTATAGATTATAGTCTGGACTATAGTATAGACTATAGTCTGGACTATGTACTATAGTCTGGCCTATAGTCTGGATTATAGGCTATAGTCTGGATTATAAACTATAGTCTGGACTATAGACTACAGTCTGGACTATAGACTACAGCCTGGACTCTAGACTATACTCCGGACTATAGACTATAGACTGGACTCTAGACTATACTCTGAACTATAGACTATAGTCTGGACTATAGACTATACTCTGGATTATAGACTATAGTCTATAGACTATACTCTGGACTATAGACTATAGTCTGGACTAAAGACTATACTCTGGATTATAGACTATAGTCTGTAGACTATAGTCTGGACTATAGACTATAGTCTGGACTATAGACTATAGTCTGTACTATAGACTATAGTCTGGAATATAGACTATAGTCTGGAATATAGACTATAGTCTGGACTATAGACTATAGTCTGGAATATAGACTATAGTCTGGACTATAGACTATAGTCTGGACTATAGACTATAGTCTGGACTATAGACTATAGTCTGGACTATAGACTATAGTCTGGACTATAGACTATAGTCTGGATTATAGACTATAGTCTATAGACTATAGTCTGGACTATAGACCAAAGTCTGGACTATAGACTGTAGTCTATAGACTATAGTCTGGACTATAGACTATAGTCTGGATTATAGACTATAGTCTGGACTATAGACTATAGTCTGGACTATAGACTATAGTCTCTCTCTACTACAAAAGAGAGTACACATTTCCCGTGATTAAATTTCTCCTTAAAAAAAAGAGAGTTTATCACTTAAGAGCAATTAACTGTTATTTCTATTAACACCCCTACTGCTTGCTTTTCTAAGGAAAACTCAATTCTGATTATTTTTACTTTATTAAAGGAAATGAGATTTGTTGCCAAAATTAAGTGTGTGTTTTTTTTTTTTAATTCTTTGTTGCAAGTTAATCTTTTTTAAGTTTTATTGGGTAAGCAATTATATCACCTTTCATTCTAAGAATAATTCAAATAAAAGTGTTTGAAAGAAAATAATTTCTGAAAAAAAAAAGATTTTTGTTTTAAGAATTAACAGGAAATATTAACTGAAATCAAAACCAAGCAATTAAGAGGGAGGGTAAGAATAGGCTGCACAGTGGGACTGCTCTATACAGTATCTACAAAAAGTTATACCCCGAACAACAGAGAATGGACAGCAATGACTACAGCCTGCTTTATAGACTACAGTCTGGACTACAGAATATAATCTGGACTTTAGACAATAGAATGGAGTATTGGCTATAGAGTTTAGTATGGATTAAAGACTGTAGTATGTGCTATAGTCTATAGTCTAAACTGTAGCCAACAGTCTTGTCTGTAGCCTAGATTCTAGATTCTGGACTATACCCTATAGTTTAGACTATAGTCTGGACTATATTATATAGTCTGAACTAGTCTAGACAAAGTTTGAACTATATTCTATACTCTGGACGACAATTTGGACTAAGGTCTAGACTATAGTCTAAAGTTTGAACTGGATTATAGTCTATAGTCTGGACTATAGTTTAATGCCTGGACTATAGTCAATAGTCTTGACTGTAGTCTATAGTCGATAGTTTGGACTAAAGTCTATAGTCTGGATTATAATCTATAGTCTGGACTATAATATGTTGTCTATAGTATGGACAATAGTATATAGTCTGAACTAAAGACTATAGTATACAGTCTGTAGTCTACAGTCTAGACTATAGTCTGGACTATAGCCTGTAGTCTACACTCTAGACTATAGTCTGGACAATAGTCCATAGTCTGTACTAAATTCTAAAGTCTGTACTATAGTCTAGACTATAGTCTATAGTCTGGACAATAGTCTATAGTCTGGACTAAAGTCTATAGTCTGGGCTATAGACTATATTCAGGACTACAGTTTATGGTCTTGACTATAGTCTATAGTTTACAGTCTGCACTATAGTCTATAGTGTGGACTATAGTCTATAGTCCGGACTATAGTCTATATTCTGGTCTAAAGTCTATAGTCTAGACTATAGTCTGTACTATAGTGTGTACTATAGTCTATAGTCTGGACAATATTCTATAATCTGGACTAAAGTCTATATTCAAGAATACAGTTTATAGTCTGGACTGTAGTCTGGACTATATTATATAGTCTGAACTAGTCTAGACAAAGTTTGAACTATATTCTATACTCTTTAGTCTGAACTGTAGTCTATAGTCTGGATTAAAATCTATAGTCTATACTATAGGTTATAGTCTGGACTACAGTCTATAGTCTGACTATATTCTATTGTCTGGACTATAGTATATAAGCGGGACTATAGTATATATTCTGGACTATAGTCTGAACTATATTATATAGTACATAGTCTGGACCACTATAGTCTGGATTTTAGTCTTAATCTGTACTATAGACTATTGTACAGTCTGAACTAAATCTATAGTCTGGACTACAGTCTATAGTCGGGACAATAGTCTATACTATATAGTCTGGACTATAGTATATAATCTGAACTATAGTCTATAGTTTGGACTAAAGTCTATAGCCTGGAATATATTTTATAGTCTGGGCTATAGTCGTTTTCGTACATAGTACTCAATTTTTAAAGTTTCTATTCTTAAATTATCAAAACAATTTTCTCTCATACTTAAGTATCTATTGTAGTTAAACTATAAGTTTTCCCACAAACTGCATTTAATTCATTTTCCAATAAATTTCATTCATTATGCATAATATAAAACAAATAAAAAAAGAAGAAAAAAACTTTTTTGTTCATAACATGATTTCTTCATCTAATGTCAAATCAGATTTTAGCACTCAATAACAAATAGAAATGCTATAAAAGGATAAGAGGATAAAAATTAAAAAAGAAATGCAAATAAAGGGAAAAAGAAATCATATTTACTTGACTTCATGCATTTTGACTTAAAAAAATCTACATACCAATCACTATATGCATGCAGAGTATGACATTGAAAAAGGATAAAATAGAAAAAGGAATTTTAATTGAGTTTTAAGTATTTGTTGCTTTAGTTATTTTTTTGCTGCAGCTAAACTATCAAATTGTGTTGTTTTAATTGATGTGGTCTAAAGTTGTTTCAAAAGTGTAATCCAAATCAGTAAATTTCTCCCTTTTATTTGGCAAAAATTCTTAAAAAAAGGAAAACAAAAATATCTAAAAAAAATAACATGAAATCTTCAACATCAACGTAAAGTAATCCCATCAAGAACATACATATAAAAAAAACTTGAACGAATAGAAAGTCAAAAAATAAAATCTAAATAAAATGAAAAGTGTAGAATGAATAAATGAAGAAAAAAAATTATAAATTATTCTGACTAAAATGGATGGTTGTTTGGTAAAATGAAGCTCATATTGTAGGAGTTAAAAAAGGATTTCTTTACATGCATTCAAGCATTTACACATACATATACATATGTACATACATATATATGTTGTATATATGTATAAGTAGATGGATGTGGTGTGTAGAGTGTATGTGGGTAATAATGCATTAACATCCTTTTTAAAAACTTTTCGCTTCTTTTTGCTTTACATGAAAAAAAGAAGAAAATTAATGGCAAAAACATACATACATATGTACTCTCATGCTTTTATAATGCCATCAGTTCAAAGTTAAAAAGCTGTTAAAGAAAAACTATGTTTATAAATATAATAGAAAAATTGCTAAATGTTTAAAACTTTAAGACTTAAAATTAACTAAATTTGCTCAGAAAATCCAACAAATTGTTAAAAAAAATAGTAATGGACTAAATTTTTGGCATCGATGGGGAAAATTAAATTTTCCACGATTTTTTTCCCTGCTTTAAAATTTTATTTTAATCAAAATTTAAACTTGACATTCAAACGATTATTCTTTCAAACATATGATTACATATTTGCAAAAATGTTTCCTTTTTTTCGTACACCAACAAATATTTGTTATAAATAGTGAAAAATTGTTTTAAAATAAACCATTTCCTTTTATTTAGATAGTTTCATCACCACCATCATCAGCATCATCAACACTTTCAACATTTTTGGCCCTGGTTTGTGTTTATTTTTTCCTATTTGCTTTTAGTTTCAAGCTCATCGAGATATAGTCATTCATTCGCACTGCAACTAAGAGTTTGGCCAGCAGAAAGTACAACAAAAAATATTTAAAATGTATTTTTTTCTGCGTACGAATATTGATCGGAAACATGAAATGTTTTGACGGAAATGATTTTTATCGAAAGAGGATGTACATGGAATGGTGAAAATGCAGTTAGTTAAAATTGAAATTGGCAAAAAGTGGAAAAATGAAAACAATAAAAAGTTGCAAAACAATATTCGAAAGTTTTTTTCTATTATTGTATTATGTTACAAACTCATGCATGTAAGTTTGAATGTTATGTAGACAAGTGTAAACCCTGGAAAATGAAATTGATTAAAGGAACGAAAGATGAAAGCATAACTAACTAACTAACTAACTAACTAACTAACTAACTAACTAACTAACTAACTAACTAACTAACTAACTAACTAACTAACTAACTAACTAACTAACTAACTAACTAACTAACTAACTAACTAACTAACTAACTAACTAACTAACTAACTACTAACTAACTAACTAACTAACTAACTAACTAACTAACTAACTAACTAACTAACTAACTAACTAACTAACTAACTAACTAACTACTAACTAACTAACTAACTAACTAACTAACTAACTAACTAACTAACTAACTAACTAACTAACTAACTAACTAACTAACTAACTAACTAACTAACTAACTACTAACTAACTAACTAACTAACTAACTAACTAACTACTAACTAACTAACTAACTAACTAACTAACTAACTAACTAACTAACTAACTAACTAACTAACTAACTAACTAACTAACTAACTAACTAACTAACTAACTAACTAACTAACTAACTAACTAACTAACTAACTAACTAACTAACTAACTAACTAACTAACTAACTAACTAACTAACTAACTAACTAACTAACTAACTAACTAACTAACTAACTAACTAACTAACTAACTAACTAACTAACTAACTAACTAACTAACTAACTAACTAACTACTAACTAACTAACTAACTAACTAACTAACTAACTAACTAACTAACTAACTAACTAACTAACTAACTAACTAACTAACTAACTAACTAACTAACTAACTAACTAACTAACTAACTAACTAACTAACTAACTAACTAACTAACTAACTAACTAACTACTAACTAACTAACTAACTAACTAACTAACTAACTAACTAACTAACTAACTAACTAACTAACCATGTATGTGTCCATGTAAACCTTGTGCGCACGTTACATGTCGCAATTTCCGAAATAATTTGATGAAATTTTGCACATACTACTTTTTCAAAAGGACGAAACCTATTGAAAGTGGTTAACATCGGTCCATTATTTCGCCCTGTGCCCATACATCCGTACCCCTGAATAGGGCTTTTGAGCTCTAAGTGTTCTAGTATCTCTACAAAAATCGGAATAACGTGATTTTATATACGTCTATTATACACGTTTTATATATGTCCCGATTTTCGTAATGATCGGTTCATATTTGCCCCTAGCCTCCATACAATATCCACTTCAGAAAATGAATTGAATGTAAAAATTCACTTATAAACAATAGTACCACGATGAAATTCTGTATAAATAACTTTAATGTTAACGTAAATCCCCTACCAAAATGTATAAGGATAGGCCCGTATTTACCCTTGGCGCCATATAACCCCTCTTTTGTCAACAAATTCTTAAAGTAAAAAAAACTTAAATGCTTTAATATTAAAAACTAATCCACATTTTTAACATACGCACTGGTGTAGAGTATCATACACTCGTCCATGCCCGACTGTACATTCATACTTGTTATTAACATAATATTTTTAAATATTTAATTAATTTACTAAACTTCATTTTTCATTGGTGACTGAGAAAAACTATAAAATCCATTGTGGTCTAGTGAGCACATGTTTGGCATCAATTCCACAATATTGGTTATTGTCGCTACCTCCCCTCGATTTCGGTTGCCATGATAAATTAATTACACTATATTAAATTTTGAAATGACAAATGAATTGTGTAAATTTTCTATATCTCATTTCTAACTTTTTTGTTTCATACAAATTTATCAATTCATCAAAATCATATAGAATTTTATTTATACATTTTTATTTAATGTTTAAACATTTAATTGTGTTTATATTGTTGTAACCTTAATAAATTTTCACATATTTAAATGGTTGTTTATCGTATTTCTTGATATTATGCATAAAAGTATAGAAATTCTTAATCAAGAAAAGAAAACCAAAAAAGAAAATGATTGATAACACAATAAATATAAATTTTTCGTCTAAACAAAGAAATCCTATTTATTTTACTTTCTTGGACATCTTTTTGTCCAAGAAATAAGAAAACAAAACTTGTAAATTAGTTTGAGGTTTATCAACAGTAAAAGATATAAAAAATATAAATGAATGAATGCCATGACCTATATTTCAATCATTTTATAATTTTTCAGCCTTAAAGTAGACTTTAAAAATTAGTTGTTATAAAAAACAATGAATAAAAATATTGTACGTATACACGAAGCTACACATTTCAATGAGCAATTGTGCTGATGATTGTGTTTCATTGCCCTGCAGTTTTTATAGTGACAAAGTTTATTACATTTAAAATATATAAAAACTATTAAAAGTTTTAAACCAAATTTCGACTTTAAAGAAAATTTTAACTTTTCAGCAAAAGCTTTATTTACCAAAAGTTTGCTTTTTTACAAACACCTAAAATTTTAAGCAAAAGCTCAACTTTTCCTTAAGTTCAAATCAAATTTTAGCTTCTCGCCATAATCTCAGCTTTTCATTAAAAGCTTGCCTTTTTGCTAAAAGCTCGTTTTGGTAATAAACTTTACACTAAAAGTTTTTGATTTTTTAACGAAAAGGGATTTTTTAATAAATTGGTGACTTAATCTTATCATAACTATTTAAAGCCTTAAGAGTAGGCAGCTGAATAACTAATGATGGACTAAGAAATATCATTAGTTTTTTGACCTACAAGGCTTTAATTCGAGTACGTGCATGCAGTAGAACTTTTTGAAATATTTGAAAAAATATTTACAAATAATAAATTAAAACAATTTAAATGGAATTTTAAATTGTACAATTTACATGTTTAACATTTTTTTTCTTGTAATTTGAACGTGTTTCTCTCACTCTCTTAACATGACTGACATTTTAAAAAGTACACAACCATTAGGGGAAACAATGAATGAAGTCATTTAAAAAACACATATGAGAATGTCAAAAAATATATAAAAGAACAAGACGACTGAAAAACACAGTTCAGTTCTAGTTCAGTTCTAGTTCAGTTCTAGTTCAGTTCTAGTTCAGTTCTAGTTCAGTTCTAGTTCAGTTCTAGTTCAGTTCTAGTTCAGTTCTAGTTCAGTTCTAGTTCAGTTCTAGTTCAGTTCTAGTTCAGTTTCTAGTTCAGTTCTAGTTCGTCTAGTTCAGTTCTAGTTCAGTTCTAGTTCAGTTCTAGTTCAGTTCTAGGTTCAGTTCTAGTTCAGTTCTAGTTCAGTTCTAGTTCAGTTCTAGTTCAGTTCTAGTTCAGTTCTAGTTCAGTTCTAGTTCAGTTTCTAGTTCAGTTCTAGTGCAGTTCTAGTTCAGTTCTAGTTCAGTTCTAGTTTCAGTTCTAGTTCAGTTCTAGTTCAGTTCTAGTTCAGTTCTAGTTCAGTTCTAGTTCAGTTCTAGTTCAGTTCTAAGTTCAGTTCTAGTTCAGTTCTAGTTCAGTTCTAGTTCAGTTCTAGTTCAGTTCTAGTTTCAGTTCTAGTTCAGTTCTAGTTCAGTTCTAGTTCAGTTCTAGTTCAGTTCTAGTTCAGTTCTAGTTCAGTTCTAGTTCAGTTTCTAGTTCAGTTCTAGTTCAGTTCTAGTTCAGTTCTAGTTCAGTTCTAGTTCAGTTCTAGTTCAGTTCTAGTTCAGGTTCTAGTTCAGTTTCTAGTTCAGTTCTAGTTCAGTTCTAGTTCAGTTCTAGTTCAGTTCTAGTTCAGTTCTAGTTCAGTTTCTAGTTTCAGTTCTAGTTCAGTTCTAGTTCAGTCTAGTTCAGTTCTAGTTCAGTTCTAGTTCAGTTCTAGTTCATTTCTAGTTCAGTTCTAGTTCAGTTCTAGTTCAGTTCTAGTTCAGTTCTAGTTCAGTTCTAGTTCAGTTCTAGTTCAGTTCTAGTTCAGTTCTAGTTCAGTTCTAGTTCAGTTCTAGTTCAGTTCTAGTTCAGTTCTAGTTCAGTTCTAGTTCAGTTCTAGTTCAGTTCTAGTTCAGTTCTAGTTCAGTTCTAGTTCAGTTCTAGTTCATTTCTAGTTCAGTTCTAGTTCGTCTAGTTAGTTCTAGTTCAGTTCTAGTTCAGTTCTAGTTCAGTTCTAGTTCAGTCTAGTTCAGTTCTAGTTCAGTTCTAGTTCAGTTCTAGTTCAGTTTCTAGTTCAGTTCTAGTTCAGTTCTAGTTCAGTTCTAGTTCAGTTCTAGTTCAGTTCTAGTTTCAAGTCTAGTTCAGTTCTAGTTCAGTTCTAGTTCAGTTCAGTTCTAGTTCAGTTCTAGTTCAGTTCTAGTTCAGTTCTAGTTCAGTCTAGTCAGTTCTAGTTCAGTTCTAGTTCAGTTCTAGTTCAGTTCTAGTTAGTTCTAGTTCAGTTCTAGTCAGATCTAGTTCGATCTAGTTCAGTTCTAGTTCAGTTCTAGTTCAGTTCTAGTTCAGTTCTAGTTCAGTTCTAGTTCAGTTCTAGTTCAGTTCTAGTTCAGTTCTAGTTCAGTTCTAGTCAGTTCTAGTTCAGTTCTAGTTCAGTTCTAGTCAGTTCTAGTTCAGTTCTAGTTCAGTTCTAGTTCAGTTCTAGTTCTAGTTCAGTTCTAGTTCAGTTCTAGTTCAGTTCTAGTTCAGTTCTAGTTCAGTTCTAGTTCAGTTCTAGTTCAGTTCTAGTTCAGTTCTAGTTCAGTTCTAGTTCAGTTCTAGTTCAGTTCTAGTTCAGTTCTAGTTCAGTTCTAGTTCAGTTCTAGTTCAGTTCTAGTTCAGTTTAGTTCAGTTCAGTTCAGTTCTAGTCAGTTCTAGTCAGTCTAGTTCAGTTCTAGTTCAGTTCTAGTTCAGTTCTAGTTCAGTTCTAGTTCAGTTCTAGTTCAGTTCTAGTTCAGTTCTAGTTCAGTTCTAGTTCAGTTCTAGTTCAGTTCTAGTTCAGTTCTAGCTCAGTTCTAGTTCAGTTACAATTCTGAAAGCTTTTTAATTTTAAGAAAACGATTGAATTTACATATTTCTACTATCACACAAACCAATACGAACAAAGTTTCCTTTGAAATTATAAATCTCACTTCAAAACAAGCGTAAATCTTAAATGTCATCACTGCATTGCAGTTCCTTCAAACACTTTCAAGTACAAACGATTACAGCGATGGAAAATCATGCTCTACATAAATTTAAATTTGTAATCGCATTGTCCATTTTGCGCCTTTGGCCACTGCAACAGGCCATTCTGAATACGAAATGTAATCTCATATGATGGTGCAATATGTCACTGCGAGAAAGAAACAACACATATAAAAATAAATGCATACTACTGCTGCATCATGATGTGTATAATGGTTTGACTACTTAGCAGTACTTGGAAGTGGTGTGTACACAAATTTTTAATCTCGTACTCATAGCTCGTTATCACAAAATTTTAGGGGCGAGTATAGTTGCTATGGGGTGTTGTAAATACATAGCTGCATGAGATCACAAACGTGTTGTCATCACACTTTAGATGTTATATAAAATAGGATTGACTGCATTAACATGTTTTGTTGCACTCATATGCTAATGTTAATGGCAAAAATAAAATATCGAGAAGATTAGGGTAGAGCCACCCAGTCTTTAAGAAAACAACTTTCAAAAATATCTATTTTATAATTAAATCCTTTTTTTGTATTTTAAAACCTAAACGCTTATTTTTATACCCTACACCACTTTAGTGGGGAGGGTATATTGGGTTTGTGCTGATGTTTGTAACGCACAATAATATTGGTCCTACACCCACCTTAAAGTATACCAATCGGCTCAGAATCATTTTCTGAGTCGATTTAGCTATGTCCGTCCGTCTGTCCGTCCGTCCGTCCGTCCGTCCGTCCATGTAAACCTTGTAATCAAACTACAGGTCGCAATTTTGAAGATAATTCAATGAAATTTGGTATATGATCTTTTATTGTCCCAGGGACGAAGCCTATTGAAAATGGTTAAGATCGGTCCATTATTTCACCTAGCCCCCATACAACTGAACCCCTCGAATAGGGCTTTTAAAACTTGTAATCAAACTACAGGTCGCAGTTTCGGAGATAATTCAATGAAATTTAGCACATGATCTTTTATGGTACCGTAGACGAAGCCTATTGAAAATGGTTAACATCGGTCCATTATTTCACCTAGCCCCCATACAACTGAACCCCCGAATAGGGCTTTTAAAACTTGTAATCAAACTACAGGTCGCAATTTTGAAGATAATTCAATGAAATTTGGCACATGATCTTTTATGGTACCGTAGATGAAGCCTGTTGAAAATGGTTTACATCGGTCCATTATTTCACCTAGCCCCCATACAATTGAACCCCTCGAATAGGGCTTTTAAAATTTGTAATCAAACTACAGGTCGCAATTTTGAAGATAATTCAATGAAATTTGGCACATGATCTTTTATGGTACCGTAGATGAAGCCTGTTGAAAATGGTTTACATCGGTTCATTATTTCACCTAGCCCCCCGAATAGGGCTTTTAAAACTTGTAATCAAACTACAGGTCGCAATTTTGGAGATAATTCAATGAAATTTGACACATGATCTTTTATGGTACCGTAGCTGAAGCCTGTTGAAAATGGTTCACATCGGTCCATTATTTCACCTAGCCCCCTTACAACCGAACCCGCCGAATAGGGCTTTTAAGTTCATAATTATGTTTAATATACTCATATCTCGACAAAAAGCTGCAATAACCAAGTTGTATACAAGACTTGATGACCCCCACGAATTCCATAATAATAGGTTCTCATATGACCCTAGCCCCTATGAAAAGCCCCCATCAAAATTTCACTTAAATGTCCACAATTTTATTCAACAATAAACGGCTTAAGTATGTATATCTAAGGCAAGGTACAATTCAACTTAAATGCTTTATTATGGCAACTAAATCACATTATATTTTTGTCAAAGGTGTAGGGTATTATATGGTCGGCCACGCCCGACTATAATTTCTTACTTGTTCTATTATAAATTTTTTGAAATTTCTCATGAAGTACTTCCCTAATACCTTTAAACTCTGAGTGAGTGTAGTTTACAAATAGTGTTAAAGAAATATTACTAATCATGAAAACACTATAAACAGTCATCACATATTTCTACTTAATGTAGTTTGATTTTCTGCAAATGTTAAAATTCCTTAGAAATTTAATGATAAATTATAGTTTTAGTTTTATGATAAACCCTCCAATCAGTCAGTCTCTCATTCATTCGTATACCCAAGTCATTCAGTTCAGTGTGTGTTATTAAGTTTCTTTTTGGTTTCGTGTTTTCAAATGTAATTAATGAATTTGTAGTTTTAATATGGAACAAAAGATATTTTTTAATTACTTGAAATCTTTGCTAGCACGTTTCATTAGTTGTTAAAGAAATTTTTTATGAAATATAACAACATATTATTTATAAATAAATTAAAAAATAATACTTAAAAGGGAGAGTTTTGTAATGCAAACTTTATTATGGTTAAAGTCCTACAGTCAGCATACAACACTGAAAAAGCTCGTGAACTTCGATCTAACTCAATAAAGTAGAATGAAATTGAAATAATGACTTTGTAACAATTCCCATATTTTATATAAAAGATATACTTTTGAAAATGTTGCAGAAAAGTAAACATTTTCGTAAATATTCTGCACAATATACATTTTCAAAAATATTTTCCATGGACAGTTAAATTGTCGAAAATTTTCTTTAAAAAATTTTTTTGGAATTTTTGAAGAATTTTGAATAAAAAGTGTCAGTTAGTTAGTTAGTTAGTTAGTAGTAGTAGTTAGTTAGTTAGTAGTTAGTTAGTTAGTTAGTTAGTTAGTTAGTTAGTTTAGTTAGTTAGGTTAGTTAGTTTAGTTTTTTGTTAGTTAGTTAGTTAGTTGTTGTTAGTTAGTTAGTTAGTTGTTAGTTGTTAGTTAGTTAGTTAGTTAGTTAGTTAGTTGTTAGTTAGTAGTAGTTAGTTAGTAGTTAGTTAGTTAGTTAGTTAGTAGTTAGTAGTTAGTTCGTTAGAGTTAGTTAGTTAGTTAGTTAGTTAGTTAGTTAGTTAGTTAGTTAGTAGTAGTTAGTTAGTAGTTAGTTAGTTAGTTAGTTAGTTATTAGTTAGTTAGTTAGTTAGTTAGTTGTTAGTTAGTTAGGTTAGTTAGTTAGTTAGTTGTTAGTTAGTTAGTTAGTTAGTAGTTAGTAGTTAGTTAGTTAGTTAGTAGTTAGTTAGTTAGTTAGTTAGTTAGTAGTTAGTTAGTGTTAGTTAGTTAGTTAGTTAGTTAGTAGTTAGTTAGTTAGTAGTTAGTTAGTTAGTTAGTAGTTAGTTAGTAGTTAGTTAGTTAGTTAGTTAGTTAGTTAGGTAGTTAGTAGTTAGGTTAGTTAGTTAGTTAGTTAGTTAGTTAGTTAGTTAGTTAGTTAGTTAGTTAGTTAGTTAGTTAGAGTTAGTTAGTTAGTTAGTTAGTTAGTGTAGTTAGTTAGTAGTAGTTAGAGTTAGTAGTTAGTTAGTTAGTTAGTTAGTTAGTAGTTAGTTAGTTAGTTAGTTAGTTAGTTAGTTAGTTAGTTAGTTAGTTAGTTGTTAGTGTTTTTTTTAGTTAGTTAGTTTAGTTAGTTAGTTAGAGTTAGTTAGTTAGTAGTTTAGTTAGTTTAGAGAGTTAGTTAGAGTATTTAGTTTTAGTTATAGTTAGTAGTTAGTTAGTTAGTAGTTAGTTAGTTAGTTAGTTAGTTAGTTAGTTAGTTAGTTAGTTAGTTAGTTAGTTAGTTAGTAGTTAGTTAGTTAGTAGTTAGTTAGTTAGTTAGTTAGTTAGTAGTTAGTTAGTTAGTTAGTTAGTTAGTTAGTTAGTTAGTTAGTTAGTTAGTTAGTTAGTAGTAGTAGTTAGTTAGTTAGTTAGTTAGTTAGTTAGTTAGTTAGTTAGTTAGTTAGTTAGTTAGTTAGTTAGTAGTTAGTTAGTTAGTTAGTTAGTTAGTTAGTTAGTTAAGTTAGTTAGTTAGTTAGTTAGTTAGTTAGTTAGTTAGTTAGTTAGTTAGTTAGTTAGTTAGTTAGTTAGTTAGTTAGTTAGTTAGTAGTTAGTTAGTTAGTTAGTAGTTAGTTAGTTAGTTAGTGTTAGTTAGTTAGTTAGTTAGTAGTTAGTTAGTTAGTTAGTTAGTTAGTTAGTGTAGTTAGTTAGTTAGTTAGTTAGTAGTTAGTTAGTTAGAGTTAGTTAGTTAGTTAGTTAGTTAGTTAGTTAGTTAGTTAGTTAGTTAGTTAGTTAGTTAGTTAGTTAGTTAGTTAGTTAGTAGTTAGTTAGTAGTTAGTTAGTTAGTTAGTAGTTAGTTAGTAGTTAGTTAGTTAGTTAGTTAGTTAGTTAGTAGTTTAGTTAGTTAGTAGTTAGTTAGTTGAGTTAGTTAGTTAGTTAGTTAGTTAGTTAGTTAGTTAGTTAGTTAGTTAGTTAGTTAGTTAGTTAGTTAGTTAGTAGTAGTTAGTTAGTTAGTAGTTAGTAGTAGTTAGTTAGTTAGTTAGTTAGTTAGTTAGTAGTTAGTTAGTTAGTTAGTTAGTTAGTTAGTTAGTTAGTTAGTAGTTAGTTAGTTAGTTAGTTAGTAGTTAGTTAGTAGTTAGTTAGTTAGTTAGTTAGTAGTTAGTTAGTTAGTTAGTAGTTAGTTAGTTAGTTAGTAGTTAGTTAGTTAGTTAGTTAGTTAGTTAGTTAGTTAGTTAGTTAGTTAGTTAGTAGTAGTTAGTTAGTTAGTTAGTTAGTAGTTAGTAGTTAGTAGTAGTAGTTAGTTAGTTAGTTAGTTAGTAGTTAGTTAGTTAGTAGTTAGTTAGTTAGTTAGTTAGTTAGTTAGTTAGTTAGTTAGTTAGTTAGTTAGTTAGTTAGTTAGTTAGTTAGTTAGTTAGTTAGTTAGTTAGTTAGTTAGTTAGTTAGTTAGTTAGTTAGTTAGTTAGTTAGTTAGTTAGTTAGTTAGTTAGGTTAGTTAGTTAGTTAGTTAGTTAGTTAGTTAGTTAGTTAGTTAGTTAGTTAGTTAGTTAGTTAGTTAGTTAGTTGTTAGTTAGTTAGTTAGTTAGTTAGTTAGTTAGTTAGTTAGTTAGTTAGTTAGTTAGTTAGTTAGTTAGTTAGTTAGTTAGTCAGTTAGTTTGTCAATTAGTTAGTTTGTTTCTCTCCTATGTGCTTCAGTCATTCCTCAGTTATGCATAAATTATATTGCAAAATACTCTCACCTGTAACTTTGTCCTTTTTATTGCATATGTGTTTGTCAACCTAATCCTGCCACAAAATAACACACATCGTTTAACATAAAATTTCGAATAAATCCCCCTTTGGTAATAAAGTGTCATAAAGTCATTTTAGATGTTTCAATTCTTATTCACATTTCACTATGCGTTTCTAAATAACAACGTATAAAGTGAGACAAAAAAGCAATAACAATAACAACAAATGACCTTGTCGCAGACATAACAAGCAAATCCAATAACAATAAATCAACTAGTCAACAAACAAAAACACATCGATACAAGTGTAGATAGTTGGAGATACATCGAAATAGATAAAAACACACCAAATGCGCAGCATACCTTTAAAGCACATAAAGCCACAAAATTGTGGGTAAATTTCTATTCAGTTACTCAGAGACACATTTAACGCATCATCGCAAAAAGATGCAAATGATTTATGTTATTTTGATAACTAAAAATTTTGCAAAATTATTGTCACACCTTCTTTAATTTGCACACAAATAGATTGAATTTATGTTAAAAAATGTTAATAATCACATCAATCACATTCTGTTAACGTTGATCAGATAAACAGCCGAAATGATACATATTGCAGGTGATGTCAAATCAAATGTAGCGACACACCTGTAATATAGAAATCACAAATTGGTAAATACCCATTAAATATCAATGGGGATTAATAAAATAATTTGCAAAAGAAATCCAAGTTTTTATAAAGTCGTAGCTAAATATTATTGTTAAAGCTAATTGGTCAAAGAGACAGCCCAAGGGGCTGGTAGTAAAACGCAACTGAGTATAACTTGATTAAACAGACTGCTGGACAAGTCGTCCCCAAAAAAAGAAACAAATCCTCAACAAAATTGTACATTCACATCTTAACAAAATTTATGATGACCATAAGAGAAGTGTGTGTGTAAAAACATTTCTAAATGACCTTTTTGTATCAATCATTCCAGTTGTTGCCAATACACACTAGACATAGACATTTTTGGGGTTAACGTATTTACAGTAAAAGAAACTGGAATCTTTTGTTTTTATTTTCGCACATTTTAGAAACAAGATAAATATTAATTAAGTTTTGTAATATTCATATTTTGAATACATTAGCCAAATATGGTCATAAAAACTATAAACTTTTGAACTATTTATAACAAGGTGCAGCATAAATTATCGACGAAAATATGCGAATATAAAGAGATAAAAATAAAAATGTTACAAAACATGTTTGAGGTGATGTTAACGCTAACGTATTTTGAAATAAACTTCAGTGCAAATTATGTTATTTGAGTGCTAATTTTAAATATTTAAACTATTCAATTGGTTGTTAGTGTGTGCTAGTCTAATAATAACGGATTTAGCATGTTTGATTCCTGAAAGTCATTTGATGTTTAAATTACAATAACTTTTACTTGTTTGCTCCCAAAAAAATATATATTGAAGACTTGCCATCTGTCTAATGCTTCAAATATATCAAGTGCAGATATACGTACTTATAAGTGAGTTGTGGGTGGACATTCAAGTCATTTTTTGAAGAGGGGTTTACAAACATCATATATCCACCTCATTGTACATCGGATGTTAGCCATTTATGAGGGTTTTTCCCATTGGCGATAGTTTTTCTCTTGTTCCGTAAGCGATAAGGTTCCGTACCTAGTCGATTTACGATATTGGGGGGAACAGCTGCCCTTTTTTAAGGAAATTTATAACTTAGAGGTTTCGGAATTTTAGGCCGAGGATACGTTTTGACGGTTCATGAATCTTTCTTCTTGATACTGAAAATGTCGGTTTGGAGGTAAACTGTATCCTTTATTTTTTAAGAAAAATGCTCTATCATAAAGATACATTTTCGAAAATATTCTATAAAAAGGAAACATTTTCTATAACCAATATAGTTTTTTGAAAATTTTCTATGAAACAGAAATTTCCCGATATTTTTTATAAAATTGTATATAAAAAGAAAATTTATCGAAAATTTTCTATAAAAAAAAAAAATTATATAAAAATAGAAATTATCGAAAATTTTATATAAAAATAGAAATTATCAACAATTGCATATAAAAAGAGAATTTATCAAAAATTTTCTATAAAAAGAGAATCTATTGAAAATTTTCTATAAAGAGAAAATTTATCGAAAATTTTCTACAAAGAGAAAAGTTATCTAAAGTTTTGTATAACGAGAAATTTATCTAAAATTTTCTATAAAAATAGAATTTATCTAAAATTTTCTATAAAAAAGAGAATTTATCGAAAATTTTCTATAAAAAAAGAGAATTTGTCGAAAATATTCTATAAAAAGAGAATTTATCGAAATTTTTCTATAAAAAGAGAATTTATCGAAAATGTTCTATAAAAAGAGAATTTATCGAAAATGTTCTATAAAAAGAGAATTTATCGAAAATGTTCTATAAAAAGTGAATTTATCGAAAATGTTCTATAAAAAGAGAATTTATCGAAAATATTCTATAAAAAGAGAATTTTTCGAAAAAGAAAGGACAACAGTATTTTTTTTATATTTTCTAATAAAAGAAAATTTATTGAACATTTTTTATAAAAAGAGAATTTGTCGTAAATGTTCTATAAAAAGAGAATTTGTCGGAAATGTTCTATAAAAAGAGAATTTATCGAAAATTTTCTATAAAAAGAGAATTTATCGAAAATTTTCTATAAAAAGAGAATTTATCAAAAATTTTCTATAAAAAGAGAATTTATCGAAAATTTTCTATAAAAAGAAAATTTATCGAAAATTTTCTATAAAAAGAAAATTTATCGAAAATTTGTCTATTGTCTATAAAAAGAGAATTTATCGAAAATTTTCTATAAAAAGAGAATTTATCGAAAATTTTCTATAAAAAGAGAAAAAGAGAATTTATCGAAAAAGAAAAGAAAATAGTATTTTTTGTAAATTTTCTAATAAAAGAAAATTTATCGAAAATGTTCTATAAAAAGAAAATTTGTCGTAAAAGTTCTATATAAAGAGAATTTATCGAAAATTTTCTATAAAAAGAGAATTTATCGAAAATTTTCTATAAAAAGAGAATTTATCGAAAATTTTCTATAAAAAGAGAATTTATAGAAAATTTTCTATAAAAACAGAATTTATCGAAAATTTTCTAAAAAAAGAGAATTTATCGAAAATTTTCTATAAAAAGAGAATTTATCGAAAATTTTCTATTAAAAAAGAGAATTTTTCGAAAAAGAAAGGACAATAGTATTTTTTGTAAATTTCTAATAAAATCGAAATCTCTTTTTATATCGAAAATTGTCTATAAAAAGAGAATTTATCGAAAATTTTGTGTAAAAAAGAGAATTTATCGAAAATTTTCTATAAAAAAGAATTTATCGAAAATGTTCTATAAAAAGAGAATTTATCGAATATTTTTTATAAAAAGAAGATAATTTATCAAAAATTGTCTATAAAAAGAAAATTTATCGAAAATTTTCCATAAAAAGAGAATTTATCGAAAATTTTCTATAAAAAGTGTATTTATCGAAAATTTTCTATAAAAAAAGAGAATTTATTGAAAATTGTTTATAAAAAGAGAATTTATCGAAAATTTTCTATAAAAAGAGAATTTATCGAAAATTTTCTATAAAAAGAGAATTTATCGAAAATTTTCTATAAAAAGAGAATTTATCGAAGATTTTCTATAAAAAGAGAATTTATCGAAAATTTTCTATAAAAAGAGAATTTATCGAAAATTTTCTATAAAAAGAGAATTTATCGAAAATTTTCCATAAAAAGAGAATTTATCGAATATTTTTTATAAAAAGAAGATAATTTTTCAAAAATTGTCTATAAAAAGAAAATTTATCGAAAATTTTCTATATAAAAAGAATTTTTCGAAAATTTTTTTCTAAATAAAAGAGATTTTATTTTATTATTTATTTTATTTCTATAAAAAGAGAATTTATCGAAAAAGAAAAGAGAATTTTTTGTAAATTTTCTATAAAAAGAAATTTTTTTGTAAATTTGCTAATAAAAGAGAATTTATCGAAAATTTTATATAAACTGGAATTTATCAAAAATGTTGTATAAAAGAAGAATTTATCGAAAATTTTTTTATTAAAGGAGAATTTATCGGAAATTTTCTATAAAAAGAGAATTTATCGTAAATTTTCTGTAAAAAGAGAATTAATTTATCGTAAATTTTCTAAAAAAAAAAAAGAGAATTTATCGAAAGTTTTCTTTAAAACGAGAATTTATCAAAAATGTTGTATAAAAGGAGAATTTATCAAAAATTTTCTATTAAAGGAGAATTTATTGTAAATTTTCTATTAAAAGAGAATTTATTGAAAATTTTCCAGAAAAAGAGAAGTTATAGAAAAAAGAGAATTTATAGAAAATTAAAAAAATTATGTAAAATTTGTTACAAAATGAGAATTTATGGAAAATTATAAAATTTCCACTGACGCTGAATAAAACAAATTATTTGCTTTTTAGAGGTTTTTATTAGTAGAGTCTGTTAGGTGATAGTATGGCACATTTAAAAATCCAAAGTATCTGGTATTTGAATTACAACAATATTAATATTTATCAATGTCTGTGATATTATGCATATTTAGAAGACTAGACCAACAACATTTAAAATACTACCACTGAAGATGATAAAAACAATACGATGGCATTTACATACAGATCTTAGGTGGTGTTATTACAATGAATAGAGAAGAGAGTATTAAGTTGTTGGTTTATATCTTTTTTAGGGGTTTCAGTGACACATTTTTGTAGTTATTGTGTTACAAGTTTTTTTTATTTCTTATGATTTCTTGGGCAATAGTATAATAAATAAAAAAGATTTTATTGGTATATTTTGCATTTTTTGTTATGGGTTTTGGGAAAAAACGCATTGAAATGATTTCATTTAAATTTAATAAATTTATGACATGCCTTGGCTTATATATTTTTAGTAAATCTAAATAATATTATGGATTTATGACAAAAAGATGATTTTTAGAGCAAAAAAAAAAATAATATTAAGAAAGACAGAAATTAAAAAAAAAAAAAAAAAAAAAAAAACAACTGAGTATAAAAAGATTAGTGTTTAATATAAAGGTTATCAGTTGGGTTCATTGTATCTTTAGGGC